>NW_023270268.1:88461638-88522669 GCF_011800145.1 Mirounga leonina | reverse complement strand
CATTATTCTGCATGTGGCTGTCCAATTTTCCCAACACCATTTGTTGAAGAGACTGTCTTTGTTCCATTGGACATTCTTTCCTGCTTTGTCAAAGATGAGTTGACCATAGAGTTGAGGGTCCATTTCTGGGCTCTCTATTCTGTTCCATTGATCTATGTGTCTGTTTTTGTGCCAGGACCATGCTGTCTTGATGATGACAGCTTTGTAATAGAGCTGGAAGTCCGAAATTGTGATGCCACCAGCTTTGCTTTTCTTTTTCAACATTCCTCTGGCTATGCGGGGTCTTTTCTGGTTCCATACAAATTTTAGGATCAAAATAAAGGATTTTAAAGGAACACTGTGAACAGTTTTATGTCAATGAATTAGACAACTTTGAATGAAATGGGCATATTCTTAGAAATACACAAAATTTTAAAAACTAAAAATGGATCAAAGACCTAAATTTAACCACTAAAACTATACAACTCTTAGAAGAAAACATAGATGTAAATCTTTGTGACTTTGTATTAGACAGTGTTTTTTTAGATTTGACACCAAAAGCACAGTGAAAAAAAAAAATTAAGGTGGGCTTGATTGACGTTCAAAAAAAAGTTTTTTTTTTAAGTAGGCTTTACGGTCAGTGTGGAGCCCAATGCAGGGCTTGAACTCACAACCCTGAGATCAAGAACTGAGTTGAGATCAAGAGTCAGACAGAGACACTTAACACTTAACTGACTGAGCCACCCAGACACCCCCAAAGTTAAAAATTTTGTTCTTCAACAGACACTGTCAATAAATTGAAGATAATCCACAGACAAATCATGTATTTCCTAAGGGATTTGTGTCCAGAATATATAACACAACAATAACAATAAAAAGATAATGATCCAATTTTAAAATGAGAAAAGGATTTGAATAAATACTTCTACAAAGAAAATGTGCAACTGGCTAATTAACACATGAAAAGATGTTCCACATTATTAGTCATAGTGAAATGGAAAGCAAAATGATAAGGCGATTCCATTTCACACCCACTAGGATGGCTGTAGTTTTAAAAAATAGTAACAAGTATTAGCAAGGATATGGAGAAATTGGAACCCTCCTATAATGCTAGTAGGGTTGCAAAATGGTGAGCTGCTTTGGAAAATACTTTGGAAGTTCCTCAGAAAGGTAAATGTAGAGTTACCATATGACCTCACAATTCAACTCGTAGGTATGTACCCCAGAGAGTTGAAAATGTAAGTGTGAATAAAAATGTGTACATGAATATTTATAGCACTGTTATTCATAGAAGACAAAAAGTTGAAATAACCCAAACATCCATCATCTAATGAATAAACAAAATATGGTGTATACATGCAACAGAATATTAAGGAGTAAAAAAGGAATGAAGTATTGATGCATGATACAACATGGATGAACCTTAAAAGCATTATGCTAAGTGAGAGAAGCCAGATACAAAAGGCCATATATTTATAGTTTCATTTATACAAAATGTCCAGAATAGGCAAATCCATAGAGACAGAAAGTAGCTTAATGGTTGACAGGAGCTGGAGGGGTACAGGGAAATAGGCAGTGACTACTAATGGTTTTGAGATTTCTTTTTGAGGTGATGAAAATTGTGGAATTAGATAATGATTGCACAATTCTGTGAATACTAAAAACTTCTGATTTAATATACTTTTATTTTTAGGGAGAGCGCATGTGCGCTTGTGAGTAGGGGCAGGGCAGAGAGAGAGAGAGAATCTTAAGTAGGCTCCAATGCTCAGTACAGAGCCCAGTGTGGGGCTTGATCTCATGACCCTGAGATCATGGCCTGAGCCGAAATCAAGAGTCGGATGCTTAACTGATTGCACCCCCCAGGTGCCCCTGAATTATATACTTCTAAAGGGCAAATTTTATTGTATTCAAATTATATTTCAATTTTTAAAATCAGTAATAAATGAGAGGGTTATTACTTTGAGACTTCTACTTCCAGTAGTGATGGAGTAGGCAGTTCAGACCAATAGTTCCACAAAATACATGTAGGAAAGCTGAATGGAACGTATACATTCTATAGAATATGTAGGTCTAAAAAAAAGAATATGTAGGTCTAATATGATACAGAATTTAATGTAAAATATAGTCTTGCCGAAGTCTTTGGATATCCAACAAGATTACTAAGAATTACTGGGATACAGAAGAGGGTGGAGGCCTATGGAGATGAGCTTAATGTTCGGAGCTACTTTTTCTTTTTCTTTTGGGGCTTTTACCAATTCTGGAGGGAACAGCTGGCAGCCACTCAAGACTAGGGAGACAGGTATTAGAAAGCAGGGTCCACCAAGCTGATGGACCTCATGAACAACCCCCTAGCTTTGGGTTTGGATGTCAGCACTCTAGGAATATGGGTTGACAGGAATATGAAGTAGAAAGTCTTTTATGAGGACTGCAGCTTAGTTTTGAATCATATTGATCTCTAAAATTCCACAGTGCTATGCTCCAAAGATCTGGCAGAAGCAAACAAACATCTTTCCTAGAGGAAATTGTCACATAAGCTTCAAATTATATCTACAATAATATTTTGAAAATAGAATGTTTGGTAAACAGTGAAGTAACCAGGCATAAATCACCAGGCACTTGGATTACATGAACACAAACCATTACACACACACACACACACACACACACTCTTTCTCTCTCTCTCTTTCTCTCTTTCTCTCTTTCTCTCATAGGAGTCCTGGAAGCCAGAAGACCACTTAATGGTATCTTCTAGAGGATAAAATAAAATAACTGCAAATGTGGAATTCTGTGCTTAACAAAAATATACTGAAAGAATGAAATGGCAAGAGTGGCTATCCTTGCAGTGTTCCTGATCTTAGCAGGGAAAGCATTCAGTCTTTCATAGTTAAATATGATGTTAACTTAGGGTTTATGTAAATGCTTTTTTATCCAGTTGATAAAATTCCCTTATATTCCCAGTTTGGTGAGTGGTTTGTATCATAAATGAAAGTTGGATTGTGTCAAATACTTTGTCTAAATTTATTTATTGAGATGATTGTATGATTTTTCTTTTTAAAGTCTTTCTGTGGTAAATTACATTGATTGCTTTTCAAATGTTAAACCAACCTTGCGTTTCTGTGATAAACCCCACTTGGTCATAATATCCTTTTTGTATATATATTGTGAGATTCAATTTGCTAAAATTTTATTTAGATATTTTATGTATGTTTTCATGTGGGATTTGGTTTATAGTTTTCCTTTTTTGTAACGTTTTTGTCTGGTTTTGCTATCAGGATAACATTGGCCTCAGAATAAATTGGGAGATATTCCATTTTCAATTTTTTCAGAAATGTTTCTGTAGAATTTTTATTTCTTCTTCTTTGTTCAGTACAGTGAAGCCTTTTGAGCCTCTGGTTTTCTTTGTGGAAAGGTTTTTAACTACACACCAATTTCTTTGACAGATGTTCAAGTTATCTGTTTCTTGAGTGAGTTTTAGTAGTTTGTTTTTTTGAAGGAATCTGTTCATCTCACCTAAGTTAATGCATTTTTTGGCATAAGTTAATAATCTCTTATCCCTTTAATATCTGTAGAGTTGTGATACAACCATTCTCATTTCTGATATTGGACATTTTTGTCTTTTGCATTTTTCTTATTTTTATTAGAGCTTAGCATTTTTATTGATTTTCTTAAAGAACCAGCTTTTGGTTCATTGACTTTTTATTTTTGTTTTTTATTTCATTGATTCATGATCTGATCTTTATTACTTCCTGTCTTCTGCTAACTTAGGGTTTAATTTGCTCTTCTTTTTCTAGGTTCTTAAGGCAGAAGTTGAGGTTATTTTAAAAAAAAAAAAAGAGGTTATTTTTTATTTGAGATCTTCTTTAATAGGCATTTAGTAGTATATATTTCCCTCTAAATATTGCTTTAGCTACATTCGTAAATTTTAATATATTGTATTTTCATTTTCATACTGTTTAAAATGCTTTTTGAGGCTCCTGGGTGGCTCAGTCATTAAACGTCTGCCATCAGCTCAGGTTATGATCCCAGGGTCCTGGGATCGAGCCCCGCATCAGGCTCTCTGCTCTGTGGGAAGCCTGCTTCTCCCTCTTCCACTCCCCCTGCTTGTGTTCCTTCTCTCACTGTCCCTCTCTGTCAAATAAATAAATAAATCTAAAAAAAATAATAAAATGCTTTTTAATTTCCATTTTGGTTTCTTTTATGATCCATGAGTTACTTAGAAATGTGTTATATAGTTTTAAGTATTTAGAGATTTTTCCAGGTATCTTTCATTTCTTGATTTCTAACTTAACTCCATGTGGTCAGATACCAAATTTTGTATGATTCTAATTCATTTCAATTTATTGAGACTTGTTTTACTCTCCCAGAATATGTTCTGTCTTAGCCATTTTTCTGTGTTCTGTGTTGAAAAGAATGTGTATTCTATTATTGTAGGGTGGAGTTCTATAAATGTCATTTAGATCAAGTTGGTTGATATTGTTCAAATCTTTCATATCCTTTCTGATTTTCTGTTGACTCTCAATTATTGAGAAAGTGGTGTTGAACTCTCTGACTATATTTGTGAATTTATATATTTCTCCTTTTAGGTTTGTCAGTTTTTATTTTATATATTTTAAAGCTTATTAAATATTTAGGATCGTTCTCTTGGTGCATAGATGCCTTTGTCACTTTGAAATGACCTTCCTTATCCCTAGTAATATTCTTAGTTCTGCAGTCTACTTTATTAATATAGCCACTCTAACTTCTTTAAGTAGTATGGGAATGGTGTATCTTTTTCTGTCTTTTTTCTTTTAACCTTTCTGTGTCTATTTACAAAGGTTGCTTTTAGGTATTATTTAGTTGAGTCTGTTGGGAAAAAAAATCCAATTTGACATCTGCCTTTTTTTTAGGTGTTTAGGCCACTTACCTTTAATGTGATTATTAATGTGGTTGGGGTTTTTTTGTTTTTTTTTTAAGATTTTATTTTTAAGTAATCCCTGCACCACTTATGGGGCTCAAACCCACAACCCCAAGATCAAGAGTTGCATGCTCCACTGACTAGCCAGATAGGTGCCCCAATATGGTTGGGTTTAAACCTACCATCATGGTTGTTTTCTTTTTATCTCATCTGTTTTTAGTCACCTTTCTCTCTTTTTCTGCCTTCCTTTAAATTATTTTTTGATCCATTTTCTGTTCTTGGTTGACTTATTATACCTCTTCATTTCTTTTGTTTGTTTTTATGGGTGCTTTAGGGTTTATAGTATATACCTCATATTTCATGGTAGGGCCACTAGCTTCTGCTTTGGCCAACAAGCAAGCCAGGAACTAGTTCTTGAAATGAAAACATTTTTCTTTTTGCGTAAGAGCCATGTCATTGCTTCAAAACCCAGGATCCTTTTTTATGATTCTTCTTTCCAAATTTGCTACAGATTCAAAACATTATCTCTATCTTCCACAGATATTTTGAACACCATTAGATCTGTGAGGTGTAAGGGCTGAGTGGCAAAGTAGTCTGTAATGCAGTCTCGATCTTTCTGTTGCTTTGGCCCTCTTCAGCCATTGTTATTCAGTAAACATGTTGGAGCAGTATACCCAAGTCTCGTAATGTTGCTTTTGAAATCTAGAAAGGCATACTCAGCAGCATATCTTTTCTTAGTGGTATGGGTTGCAAGTTGCAACTTGATCTTTACATTCAATATACTCTAGACCATTAACAACCAGAAACTCGACTGAGGTGGTAGGCTCCTATAATTTTGTTATTATTTTCCATACTCTGGCATACATTTATCATCCCAAGGTATCTACTGTCTGTTCTTCAGATCCTGTCAGCATGAGGTTATCAACAAAGTGGATCAGTATAATGTTCCATGGGGTGTTAAGAAGCTGAGTCCTTGTAGGCCAAGAGTCAGCAAACGTTTTCTGTAATTGGCAAGGTAGCAAATATTTTAGCTTTTATAGGCTAAATGGTCTCTGTTGCAACTACTTCACTTTGCCGGTATAGTATAAAACAGCCATAGACAATGTGTAAAAGAATAGGTAAAGCTGTGTTGCAGTAAAGCTCTATTTACAAAAACAGGTGGTGGGCTGGATTTAGCCTGTGGGTCATAGTTTGCCAACCCCTGCTATAGACTCATCTCTGGCTTAGAGTTGATATAACCTCGTGGCAATATAGTAAATGTACTGCTATCTCTCTCTCTCTTTTTGGAGGGGGGGAGATAGCTCAAGCAATGGGGGGAGAGGGAGGGAGAGAGAGAATCCCAAGCAGACTCCATGCTCAGTGTGGAGCCTGACATGGGGCTCAGTCTCAAAACCCGGAGATCATGACCTGAGCCAAAATCAAGAGTCGGATGCTTAATTAACTGAGTCACCCAGGCGCCCCTATGTACTGCTGTCTTTATCAGGTAAAAGTAAAATGCATCTGATTTTCTCTGTTTATTAGGGTAGAGAAGAAAGTGTTAGCAAATTAGTACCTACATGTCATGGAATTAATTGTTGTTCCATATGGAGACTGTATCTGGAAAAGCATGTGCAGTTGGAACCCACAGTAATCTGTTGTCATCCTCTAAGGCACTCTCATTTTGGAGCCTTAAACTGGAGAGTTAAATGGGTGTGTAGTAGGAATCACTATCTGTTCATATTTTAATAAGCTTTGGATGGTTATTTTCCATCTGCATTTACCTTAGGGATTAATATTTCTGCATTTACCTTAGGGATTAATTTACCTAATTAATTTACCTAATCTGTTCATATTTTAATAAGCTTTGGATGGTTATTTTCCATCTGCATTTACCTTAGGGATTAATATTTCTGCATTTACCTTAGGGATTAATATTTTGATGATGTTTGGGTGGGGGGAGCTCCGTGGCTTCCATTGGCCTTTCCTTCTCTAATAGTTCTAATTCCATAGGTCTGGCAGTCAGTTTTGCTGCCAGAATATCTGTCCATTAATGTACACACTCAGGATCTAGAAAATTAATCTTTAATTTTTTAAAGATTAATTTTAATCTTTAGGGGTCCATCCAACTTGACATACCAAGAGACAAATTCTGTTAGAAAGTTCATGTAATGTTTGACTCCCCTAAGTCCCCACTCTGACCTGTAGTCTGCTGGATCACCAGACAGGAAACACTGGGAAAATGGGAAATCTGGCATTTGATAATTGTTTTAAGAAAGAGAGAGAAGTTTTAAGAAAAGTTTTTAAAGTAATTCACAATTAGAACTTATTTTAATATTAACAAAATTTTCTTTTAATCCAGACAAAGCCTGGGTAATACTTTCTGTAGTCTCTGAGTTTGTTTTCCTAAATAAAATTATTTACTCTATTTTGGAATCCGGTTAATAGCTATTTGACAGATATTATTTTTCAGGCCTTTTTCTCTGTTAGAGTATCTTACTTTTGGTTTCTTGACTTTTTCTCTTTTTGACCTTTTGACCCCTCCCCCTCTAGTCTAGCATGAATTTTTTCTATAATTTTCTGAAGTCTACAGATGTTCTGCTATCCATCATAGGGTCAATATGTTAAGTTAAACACTATGTCCTACTTTTACCCTGTTTTATTTTTAAAACATTTTATCATGGAGAAATTTTAAATAGCTACAAAGTAAACAGAATAGTATAATGAACTTTTTTATGTGTCTGTGAGCTTCATCTTTTTTTTTTAATTTTTATTGTTATGTTAATCACCATACATTACATCATTAGTTTTTGATGTAGTGTTCCATGATTCATTGTTTGTGCACAACACCCAGTGCTCCATGCAGAATGTGCCCTCTTTAATACCCATCACCAGGCTAACCCATCCTCCCACCCCCTTCCCCTCTAGAACCTTCAGTTTGCTCTTCAGAGTCCATCGTCTCTCATGGTTCGTCTCCCCCTCCGATTTCCCCTGCTTCATTCTTCCCCTCTTGCTTTTTTTTTTTTTTTTTCTTAACATATATTGCATTATTTGTTTCAGAGGTATGGATCTGTGAGTCAACAGTCTTGCACAATTCCCAGCGCTCACCATAGCACATACCCTCCCCAGTGTCTATCACCCAGCCACCCCACCCCCCACTCCAGCAACCCTCAGTTTGTTTCCTGAGATTAAGAATTCCTCATATCGCTGAGGTCATCTGATACATGTCTTTCTCTGATTGACTTATTTCGCTCAGCATAACACCCTCCAGTTCCATCCACGTTGTTGCAAATGGCAAGATCTCATTCCTTTTGATGGCTGCATAATATTCCATTGTGTATATGTACCACATCTTCTTTATCCATTCATCTGTCGATGGACATTTTGGCTCTTTCCACAGTTTGGCTATTGTGGACATTGCTGCTATAAACATCGGGGTGCACGTACCCCTTAGGATCACTATATTTGTTATCTTTGGGGTAAATACCCAGTAGTGCAATTGCTGGATCGTATGGTAGCTCTATTTTCAACTCTTTGAGGAACCTCCATACTGTTTTCCAGAGTGGCTGCACCAGCTTGCATTCCCACCAACAATGTAGGAGGGTGCCTGCCCCTTTCTCCGCGTCCCCTCCAACATCTGTCATTTCCTGACTTGTTAATTTTAGCCATTCTGACTGGTGTGAGGTGGTATCTCATTGAGGTTTTGATTTGGATTTCCCTGATGCTGAGCGATGTTGAGCACTTCTTCATGTGTCTGTTGGCCATTTGGATGTCTTCTTTGGAAAAATGTCTGTTCATGTCTTCTGCCCATTTCTTGATTGGATTCTTTGTTCTTTGGGTGTTGAGTTTGATGAGTTCTTTATAGATTTTGGATACTAGCCCTTTATCTGATACGTCATTTGCAAATATCTTCTCCCATTCTGTTGGTTGTCTTTTGGTTTTGTTGACTGTTTCTTTTGCTGTGCAAAAGCTTTTTATCTTGATGAAGTCCCAATAGTTCATTTTTGCTCTTGCTTCCCTTGCCTTTGGCGACATTTCTAGGAAGAAGTTGCTGTGGCTGAGGTCGAAGAGGTTGCTGCCTGTGTTCTCCTTTAGGATTTTGATGGACTCCTGTCTCACATTTAGGTCTTTCAAGCATTTGGAGTCTATTTTTGTGTGTGGTGTAAGGCAGTGGTCCAGTTTCATTCTTCTGCATGTGGCTGTCCAATTTTCCCAACACCATTTGTTGAAGAGACTGTCTTTTTTCCATTGGACATTCTTTCCTGCTTTGTCAAAGATGAGTTGACCATAGAGTTGAGGGTCCATTTCTGGGCTCTCTATTCTGTTCCATTGATCTATGTGTCTGTTTTTGTGCCAGGACCATACTGTCTTGATGACAGCTTTGTAATAGAGCTGGAAGTCCGGAATTGTGATGCCACCAGCTTTGCTTTTCTTTTTCAACATTCCTCTGGCTATTTGGGGTCTTTTCTGGTTCCATACAAATTTTAGGATTATTTGTTCCATTTCTTTGAAAAAAGTGGATGGTATTTTGATGGGGATTGCATTGAATGTGTAGATTGCTCTAGGTAGCATTGACATCTTCACAATATTTGTTCTTCCAATCCATGAGCATGGAACGTTTTTCCATTTCTTTGTGTCTTCCTCAATTTGTTTCATGAGTATTTTGTAGTTTTCTGAGTACAGATCCTTTGCCTCTTTGGTTAGATTTATTCCTAGGTATCTTATGGTTTTGGGTACAGTTGTAAATGGGATCGACTCCTTAATTTCTCTTTCTTCTGTCTTGTTGTTGGTGTATAGGAATGCCACTGATTTCTGTGCATTGATTTTATATTCTGCCACTTTACTGAATTCCTGTATGAGTTCTAGCAGTTTTGGGGTGGAGTCTTTGGGTTTGCCACATAAAGTATCATATCATCTGCAAAGAGTGAGAGTTTGACTTCTTCTTTGCCGATTTGGATGCCTTTTATTTCTTTTTGTTGTCTGATTGCTGTGGCTAGGACTTCTAATACTATGTTGAATAGCAATGGTGATAGTGGACATCCCTGCCGTGTTCCTGACCTTAGGGGGAAAGCTCTCAATTTTTCCCCATTGAGAATGATATTCGCTGTAGGTTTCTCAGAGATGGCTTTTATGATATTGAGGTATGTACCCTCTATGCCTATACTCTGAAGAGTTTTGATCAAGAAAGGATGCTGTACTTTGTCAAATGCTTTTTCTGCATCTATTGAGAGGATCATATGATTCTTGTTCTTTCTTTTGTTAATGTATTGTATCACGTTGATTGATTTGCAGATATTGAACCAACCTTGCAGCCCAGGGATAGATCCCACTTGGTCGTGGTGAGTAATCCTTTTAATGTACTGTTGGATCCTATTGGCTAGTATTTTGGTGAGCATTTTTGCATCCATGTTCATCAAGGATATTGGTCTGTAATTCTCCTTTTTGATGGGGTCTTTGTCTGGTTTTGGGATCAAGGTAATGGTAGCCTCATAAAACGAGTTTGGAAGTTTTCCTTCCATTTCTATTTTTTTGGAACAGTTTCAGAAGAATAGGTATTAATTCTTCTTTAAATGTTTGGTAGAATTCCCCTGGGAAACCATCTGGCCCTGGGCTTTTGTTGGGAGATTTTTGATGACTGCTTCAATTTCCTTAGTGGTTATAGGTCTGTTCAGGTTTTCTGTTTCTTTCTGGTTCAGTTTTGGTAGTTGATACATCTCTAGGAATGTATCCATTTCTTCCAGGTTACCTAATATGCTGGCATATAGTTGCTCATAATATGTTCTTATAATTATTTGTATTTCTTTGGTGTTGGTTGTGATCTCTCCTCTTTCATTCATGATTTTGTTGATGTGGGTCATTTCTCTTTTCTTTTCGATAAGTCTGGCCAGGGGTTTATCAATCTTGTTAATTCTTTCAAAGAACCAGCTCCTGGTTTCGTTGATCTGTTCTACTGTTCTTTTGGTTTCTGTTTCATTGATTTCTGCTCTGATCTTTATTATTTCTCTTCTCTTGCTGGGTTTAGGCTTTATTTGCTGTTCTTTCTCCAGCTCCTTTAGGTGTAGGGTTAGGTTGTGTACTTGAGACCTTTCTTGTTTCTTGAGAAAGGCTTGTATTGCTATATACTTTCCTCTTAGGACTGCCTTTGCTGCATCCCAAAGATTTTGAACAGTTGTGTTTTCATTTTCATTGGTTTCCATGAATTTTTTAAATTCTTTAATTTCCTCATTGACCCATTTATTCTTTAGTAGGATGCTCTTTAGCCTCCATGTATTTGAGTTCTTTCCGACTTTCCTCTTGTGACTGAGTTCTAGTTTCAAAGCATTGTGGTCTGAAAATAGGCAGGGAATGATCCCAATCTTTTGGTACCGGTTGAGACCTGATTTGTGACCTAGGATGTGATCTATTCTGGAGAATGTTCCATGGGCACTAGAGAAGAATGTGTATTCCGTTGCTTTGGGATGGAATGTTCTGAATATGTCTGTGAAGTCCATTTGGTCCAGTGTGTCATTTAAAGTTTTTATTTCCTTGTTGATCTTTTGCTTAGACGATCTGTCCATTTCAATGAGGGGGCTGTTAAAGTTCCCCACTATTATTGTATTGTTGTCAATGTGTTTCTTTGTTTTTTGTTATTAATTGCCTTATATAATTGGTTGCTCCCATTAGGGGCATAGATATTTATAATTGTTAGATCTTCTTGTTGGATAGACCCTTTAAGTAGGATATAGTGTCCTTCCTCATCTTTTATTACAGTCTTTGGTTTAAAATCTAATTTGTCTGATGTAAGGATTGCCACCCCAGCTTTCTTTTGGTGTCCATTAGCATGGTAAATGGTTTTCCACCCCCTCTCTTTCAATCTGGGGGTGTCTTTGGGTCTAAAATGAGTCTCTTGCAGACAGCATATCGATGGGTCTTGTTTTTTAATCCAATCTGATAGCCTATGTCTTTTGATTGGGGCATTTAGCCCATTTACATTCAGGGTAACTATTGAAAGATATGAATTTAGTGCCATTGTATTGCCTGTAAGGTGACTGTTACTGTATATTGTCTGTGTTCCTTTCTGGTCTATGTTGCTTTTAGGCTCTCTCTTTGCTTAGAGGACCCCTTTCAATATTTCTTGTAGGGCTGGTTTTGTGTTTGCAAATTCCTTTAGTTTTTGTTTGTCCTGGAAGCTTTTTATGTCTCCTATTTTCAATGACAGCCTAGCTGGATATAGTATTCTTGGCTGCATATTTTTCTCATTTAGTGCTCTGAACATATTATGCCAGTCTTTTCTGGCCTGCCAGGTCTCTGTGGATAGGTCTGTTGCCAATCTAATGTTTCTACCATTGTAGGTTACATATCTCTTCTCCTGAGCTGCTTTCAGGATTTTCTCTTTGTCTCTGAGACTCATAAGTTTTACTATTAGATGTCGGGGTGTTGACATATTTTTATTGATTTTGAGAGGGGTTCTCTGTGCCTCCTGGATTTTGATGCCTGTTTCCTTCCCCAAATTAGGGAAGTTCTCTGCTATAATTTGCTCCAATATACCTTCTGCCCCTCTCTCTCTTTCTTCTTCTTCTGGGATCCCAATTATTCTAATGTTTCATCTTATGGTATCGCTTATCTCTCGAATTCTGCCCTTGTGATCCAGTAGTTGTTTATCTCTTTTTCTCAGCTTCTTTATTTTCCATAATTTGGTTTTCTAGATCACTGATTCTCTCTTCTGCTTCATTTATCCTAGCAGTTAGTGCCCCCATTTTTTTAAAAAAATTTTTTTATTTATCTGAGAGAGAGAATGGGAGACAGAGAGCATGAGAGGGGGAGGATCAGAGGGAGAAGCAGACTCCCCGCTGAGCAGGGAGTCCAGTGTGGGACTCGATCCCGGGACTCCAGGATCATGACCTGAGCCGAAGGCAGTTGCTTAACCAACTGAGCCACCCAGGCGCCCAGCACCCCCATTTTTGATTGCACCTCATTAATAGCCTTTTTGATTTCGACTTGGTTAGATTTTAGTTCTTTTATTTCTCCAGAAAGGGTTTCTCTAATAACTTCCATGCTTTTTTCAAGTCCAGCTAGTATCTTTAAGTCATGATTTTGAACTCTAGATCTGACATCATACTAATGTCCGTATTGAGTTAGGTCCCTGGCAAGTCGGTACTACCTCTTGTTCTTTTTGTTGAGGTGATTTTTTCCATCTTGTCATTTTGTCCAGAGGAGAACAGGTAAATGAGAGAATAGAATGCTAACAGGGTAACAACGTCCCCAGAAAATATACTCTAAACAAATCAGAAAAGACCTGAAGCCAGGGGAAAAGAAAGGGAAAGAAAGAGAAAAGAGAAAAAAAAAGAAAAAGATAAAAACAAAAACAGAACAAAACAAAACAAAAAAAACAGAATATGATCAAATATGATCAGGCTGGTGCATAGATCAGTGCCACACACTAGATTTTGGGTGTATTTTGGTCTGTTAGAAGAAAGTGCCTCCCAAAAATTTTAAAGAAAGAAAAACTTACATATGTACAAAAATAAGGGTTGATATGATGAAGGGATGGAATATGACTGTAAAGATGAAAATTATAAAAAATTTTATAAAAGGAATTGATAAGAAATTGTTTGAAAATAGAAAGAAGAGGATTTCAAAAAAAAGGAGAGAATGTGATCAGGCAGGAGACTAGAACAAAGCCATACACTGGAGATTTAGGGTATATTTTGATCTGTTAGAAGAAACTATCTCAAAAAAAAATTTTTTTTTTTTAAAGATTTTATCTATTTATTTGACAGAGACACAGCAAGAGAGGGAACACAAGCAGGGGGAGTGGGAGAGGGAGAAGCAGGCTTCCCGCTGAGCAGGGAGCCCGATGCGGGGCTCGATCCCAGGACCCTGGGACCATGGCCTGAGCCGAAGGCAGACACTTAATGACTGAGCCACCCAGGCGCCCTGTATCTCAAAATTTTAAAGAGAGAACAACTGGGCGCCTGGGTGGCTCAGTCGGTTGAGCGACTGCCTTCGGCTCAGGTCATGATCCCGGAGTCCCGGGATCGAGTCCCGCATCGGGCTCCCTGCTCGGCGGGGAGTCTGCTTCTCCCTCTGACCCTCCCCCCCTCATGCGCGCTCTCTCTCTCTCTCTCTCATTCTCTCTGTCAAATAATAAATAAAATCTTTAAAAAATAAATAAATAAATAAAGAGAGAACAACTTATATATATATGCCAAAAATAAGGGTAAGTACTATGAAGGGATAGAATATGACTCTAAAAATGAAAAATAAAAAATTTTTTTTAAAAAAAGGGATTGATGTTGGTTGAAAAAGGGAAAAAGAAAAATTAAGAAAAATACAGTTAAAAAAAAATTAACTTTGAAAGACTAAAGAATCATGGTAAAAAAAAGCCATGGATTCTATGTGCAGTATTCCCCTAGCGCTGGAGTTCTGCCGTTCTCGTTGATCGGTAAACTTGGTCTTGGCTGGCTGTTCTCGCTGATCTTCTGGGAGAGGGGCCTGTTGCTGTGGTTCCCAAATGTCTTTGCCAGAGGCGGAATTGCCCCGCCCTTGCAGGTCCGGGCTAAGTTACCTGCTTGGGTTTGCTCTCGGGAGCTTTTGTTCCCTACAAGCTGTCTGTACAGCTTTGGAGGACGAGAGTGAAAACGGCGGCCTCCCAATCTCCGCCCTGGAGGAGCCGAGAACTCGGGGCTCCGCTCCTCAGTGAGCCCCCAGAGAAAAGCAGTCTATCACTCCCGTCTCTCCAGTCTCCGGCCGTACTCCGTGCTCATCCGGCCTGTGACTGAGTGTTTCTATCTCTGACACCTGACCCTGGGTGGAGTCTCCAAACCCAGCAGATTCGTGTGGTGCGCTCCCGCGCCGTTCCTCCCGGGGGAGGAAGGGGAGTCTCCCCGGATCTGTCGCTTGTTGGGTCCCTGCTGGAAGAGCAGTGGTCTGACTGTACCGCGGATCACAGTTTATGGCAACCCTAAGCTGAGGGCCTGCTCCTCAGCTCCGTCTCTGCAGCCGGCTTCCCTGCTCCGATACCTGGGAGCTCTGCCGCACTCAGGCACCCCCCACCCCGGTCTTTCTGTGACCCCGGGGCTCCTGAGACCACACTGTCCCACGAGGGTTCCACCCCCGGCTTAGCCACTGGAGCGACATCCCTCAGCGGAGCCGACTTCTAAAAGTTCTGATTTTGTGCTCTGCTATCACTTGCCAGAAGCGGCCAACGGAGGCCCTGTCCCCCACCGTCTATCCTCCCAAATATCGCCTCAGATTCGCTTCTCTGCATGTCCTGCCTTCCAGAAAGTGGTCCCTTTTCTGTTCAGAGAGTTGTTGCTATTCTTTTCTTCGATCTCCTGTTGAGTTCGTAGGTGTTCAGAATAGTTTGATCCCTATCCAGCTGAATTCCTGAGACAGACGAAATCCAGGTCTCCTACTCCTCCACCATCTTGCTCCGCCCCCCAGTATAATGAACTTTTATGTACCTGTCACCCAATTATAATAACTATATCAACATTTTGCCGTTCTTGTTTCATCTGTATCCCCACCCACTATCCACTCATCTACTTTATAATTTACTTCTGTGGTTCTTTTTTTTTTTTTTTAAGATTTTTTTTATTTGAGCGAGAGAGAACACAAGCCGGGAGGAGAGGGAGAAGCAGGCTCACTGTGGAGCAGGGAGCCTGACTCAGGACATGATCCCAGGACTCTGGGATCATGACCTGAGCCGAAGGCAGATGCTTAACTAACTAAGCCACCCAGGCGCCCCTGTGGTTCTTTTCTTTTTTAAGGGAAATTTGCACATATTAAAATGCACAAATCTTTGCTGTATGGTTTAGATACATGGATACATTTGTATAAACCACTCTTTTTAAAAGTATAGATTTTATTATTATTCAGGTATGATAAGGCCAACAGATTAGGAGACAGCCGCCACTGCAAAGGTAGTTTGTTATTCTCAGATCCCATGGAAAGGGTGCACACTATTCCACCCAGGGCAATGCGGGGGAAGTGCAGGTGTTGGTCAGGAGGTAAAGGAGTGGGAGGAAAACGTGAGCAAGAGAATTTATTGTGCTTTCCCTAGGAAGGAACTGAAGAGGCAGGGTAAGCAGGTTTAGATTGGCTAGCTTGAGTTACTTACAGCAGGCTCTGGGATATAGGGCTGTCCTTAGTTGTTTGATACCTGACCTTGGGGTGATTCAGGCAGGGGGATAGTGGCCCTGAGTGTGAGAGCCCCATATAGGAGGTCAAGTGTGGGCTTTGGATTAGGGGGTTTGCTTTTGGAAAGCACTCTTAGAGGTGAGTTGTTTGCTATCTCTAGGAATTAGATAGCCCTGGGAAGGGCTGTCCTCTAGGACCAGCAAGGCCCCAAGATATCAAAGCATCAAAATACAGAATATAAGAAAAAAAACTAATACATACTGTTATCATGATGTAGAATATTTCCATCTCCCCAGGAAGTTCTTTCATGTCTCTTCCCAATCTCCACCCTTCCTCCAGACAACCATTGTTCTAATCTTTTACACTCTAATTATTTTTAATTTTGTTTGTTCTAGAACTTTATGTAAACAAGATTATGTAGTGTGACTCTTGTGTTTGGCTTCTTTTAGTACAATGTCCTATGTTGTAGGTCTCTGTACTTTGATCCTATTTGTTGCTGAGTAGTAGTCATTGTATGAACAGGCCACAGTCTGCTGATGAACATTAGCTTGTTTCCAGTTTTGGGTTATAAAACTCCTACAAACATTTGTCTTTTGTTGACATGTTTTCATTTCTTCTGAGTAAATATGAGCAGTGGAATTTGCCAAGTCAAAAGTGAGGTACATGTTTGACTCTGAGAAATTGCTGGTTTTCTAAAGTAGTTGTACCATTTTACATTTCCACAAGCAGTGTATGAGAGTTTCAATTGCTCTACATTCTCACCAACATTTAGTGTTGCTCATCTTTTTAATTTTATATTCTGCTTTTATTTTAAAAAACTTAACAAAACTCTAAATTCAATACATTTTTCTGTTTGACACGTTATTTTTAGGATAAACACTAGGTTAATCAGCCTTTTTTTCCACCTTTGTAATTTTATAGACAATTTGTCAGTTGGCTGAGAATGGTACTCTATACGGCAGTTGCCCCACAAGGCAAATAAATTTCCTAATTTACTCTCTTTCTCTCCTCTCTCTCTCCCTTCCTCTTTCTCTTTCTCTCTCTCTCCCACACACATGCACACACACACACACACACGCCAATAAGTAAAATACAAGATAGAATGTGATACATGTTCCAAAAGAGATAAACAGAGATAAATAAGAAGTACTACTTTTAAGCCCAGGGCCTTGAAGAACATACAGGCTTTTGTCAGGTAATGATGTAAGAAAGGGCCTCACTGGTGAAAAGAATAGTGTATTTAATACCATACAATTAGCCTCAGTCATAATTTAGTCATAAATTATGCTCATTTAGATGGAATTGACCTGAAATTTTTCTTGTATGTTCTAAAACCTGTTTCTCCAGATATTTGGGGCATCATTGAATGACTGTTCCTCCTGAACTTTGTTTTCACTCAAAGCATAGGCACTGTGGTATATTGATGATGTTTGAAGGTTAGAATGGTACCATCATTTTGAATCTTCATAATGATTGTTCTGGTATTCTCTGTCATCATTTTCCCTTTCTCTTGACTCTTATTTCCTCTTCACTGAATTTTTTTCATTCTACTTACAAATGTATTCAGATCTCCCTCTTCTACTGCATTACAGTGGAAAAATAATTATTTCTCAGTCCTAGTATATCTGTCAGGCTGTCATCCTGGTTTTCTTTAATGGCAGTAGCATTCAGTCACTGCTTCTCTCTCTTACCATTAACAGTTATTTAGCGTCTTGCAGTCTGAATTTTGCCTTCACTCTTCTAAAACTGTTTTATAAAGGGTCAACAACCATCTTTTAGTCAGTAAATCTAATCTTTTTTTGTTGTTGTTTTGAGTTCAGATTGTCTTTGGCCTGTCCACAGACACTGATATCCATATCTTTCTTCCAGATGGCCTCCCCTTCCTAGGCTTCTGAGGCTCTTTCTTCCTCCTTTTCTCCTAAATCTGTCTTCCTGACACCATCCTCCCTGTGAAGATACTGTTTGCCAAAGATTTGCCCTTGGCCTACTTCTTTCCTTAGTAATCTCATCCCAACCCTTCCTTTCAGATACAAACCTCATTTGTTTCTCCAGCTCTGCTACTCTTCCATTCTTCCATTGCTTGTTAAACACGCCTCATTATCACTACAAGTTCGATACGTTTAAAATGTCTCCACTCTTGATCAAATCTGAATTTCTTCCAGTGGCTTCATCGGTAGCACCATTAACTTTCCAATCACCCACACTTAAAACCCTGACATTTTATTTAATTTTCTTCCCTTTTGTTTCCCGTATATAAATAGTTGTTATGTCTACTAGTTTTAACCCCAGTAGTATCACTCACCTCTTTCTTCTTCATTCCTGCTATCACTATCCAAATTCAGGTCCTCATATCAGCCAGTCTTTTGCAATGACTCCCTAAGGTAGATTTGTAGAAAGAGCATAGGCTTTGCAGTCTTGTAGACCCAAGTGCTAATTGTGAAGATGACACTTACTAGCTGTCTGATTTATAGCAAATTATTTAACATCTCCACTGACAGATGAAAAAATTCAGACACCGAGAAGTTAGTCATTCCTGCCTTATGAAGTACCGCATTTTGAAGGATAAGTGGGACAAAGTGTACCTACCAAGAAAGCACTGAAAAAATATTATTTGTCTTCCTGCTTTTAATCTCCTTACAGCCCATTGATAGATTAATATTCCTTAAGCATAGCGTTAATTATATTGGTCTCTTGCTCTTCAGTGTTTCCCCATTGTCTAACTTGTTCATAATTTTTAGTATTTCTGTCTATTAATTAGCTTCAACCCCCTTTCTGACCTTATTTCTTCCTTCTCTTCGTAAACATCCTTTTAAGCCAAACAAAACCAGTAACAATGCCCAGTGGCAGAGTGGTTATGAACATGAGTTCTAGTGTCAGGCTAGCTGGGTTTAAATCCCAGTTCATTTACTTAACTTTGGGCAAATTACCTAATCTCCCTAAACCTTAGTTTCATCTGAAAAAATAAGGATAATTATAGTGCCTACTGCAGTGGGTTCTTGGAGGGGTGACTGAGATCATGTATATAAGCACTTGTGCCTGGTACGTTGAGAATAGCCACTATTAGTAGGATTAGCAGAGGTAATAGGATTAGCAGAGGTAGTAGTAGTAGTAGTAGTAGTTGTTCATGCTCTTATTATTTGCATCTCATTTCCACCTCCATGCTCACATTCTTTTCTCTGCAGAAATGCAGTTTTTCCCATATGTGCCTGTCTACATTTTAACCATCTTTAAAGATCTTCCCTGGTTTTCTTACCACTCCTGTATCACCACCTTCCCCCTAGTTATCTTTCCTTTTCAGAATTTTTTTTCTTTTATCTTTCTTGTTTTTTTTTTAAAGATTTTATTTATTTATTTGACAGAGCACAAGCAGGGGGACCAGGGGAGGGGAAGCAGACTCCCTGCTGAGCAGGGAGCTGATGCAGGGCTTGATCCCAGGATGCAGGGCTTGATCCCAAGACCCTGGGATCATGACCTGAGCCGAAGACAGATGCTTAACAGACTGAGCCACCCAGGTGCCCCTCCTCTTCAGAATTTCTTAACTCTTTTAGTTTAGAATGCTTATTACTTTCACGGGCTTATCTGTTTTTTTCCCTTCAAAAGACTAGAAGTATCTTGAGGGCAGATTGTTTATTGTATTTTCTAAAGCACAACGTCTTATACAGAATCATGCTAAAAGGTATTTGCTGAGTAAATATATTAATTCCCTATAAGCAATAGCCTTTTGGTTCCAAGAGATTTACTTCTTTAGGAACTTTTCTAAACTTCATTAATTATTGGTTTATACAAAATTTAATTTTGTTGTGAAAATGCTATTATTGGGCTCAAGGAGACTAATTAAAGAAAAGGCATTGTAGCAAAAGACAGTAATAGCAAAAACAAAACAAAAACTGACCAGGTAACACTATTTTGGATTCAGTAACTTCTTTTTCTACACTGCCTCGCATTTGTTATTGTTCGAAATATACTGTCTACCTAATAGTACTTATCATGGTGCCAAATTGAAGTGTGAAGTAAACATTTGTGGATAACAATGAATTTAAAATTTGTTTCACTGAAATAGAAAGTAGCAGATATCACATAATACATTAAAATGTGATTAAATATTTTGTTCAGTTGTTAACATGAGAAATTGTCCTTAGGGAGCGTCACCCTCATGTTGTATGCAGATGGAGTTTTCTTTTGGTAACCATTCCCACTGGTCCTAGGGAAGGAGATAGGGTGGGAGTGAGTGAATCTCCACTTGAGAATTTCTTTCCCACAGTGATTTTGGCACAGCTCCAGCCTGTCCTTCAGCATAATACGTGCCTTGTCTTTGTTAAAAGAGGCTTGTCATTTGCTTTCATGCTTTTAAAAATATTTCTGGTCATTTTGAAATAATTTTAATAATAAATGGTATATTATAATTATAAGGAGAGTGCTCTAAAGCCAAGAGATAAATATTAGAAACGTTAATTTATATAGTCAATTATTTATTTCTTAAATAGACATTGATCAGCACATTAAAATGGTAATATTTTCCCATTCAAGAATGGCCATACTTGACCATAAACAGCTAAGATTTTTTAGTTATAATACAGAATATTATTTGGGTTTTTTGGTAAGGTAAACTTGTATACTTTAGAAGTATGATTTATGTAATCTGTTTAGTTGTCAGGTAGTTTTATGCTCGAGGCCCATATTAAGGATTTCTTTTTTTATTAGAGGCCAGTTTTCCCTTACTACTGAGAGGGTATGGGGAGGGATGGACAGGGGATACAAAACATGACTAATTGGTAGACCAGTTGGATAGATTTTTAAATTGTGAGGGTTTTTTTTCCCCTACTGACATAAAACTTGGTATTAATACTTTACAGATATTTAATTTTTTGTTTTCGTATTAAAATCTCAAGGAAATTGATTGAGAGACCCAGCAATCAGCTTAGGCACAGAAGAAAGTAAAGAAAATGTTTCCCATCTTAGCATTTTCTGCTGAACTTGAGGAACAAATACTTTTTTGTGATGTGTGGGGTTTTGTGTTTCTGTGACTGTTTAGGGAAGCTTTTCTGCTGTAATGGCTGAATATAAGTTGCAAAGATTTAAGCCTTTCCTTATATTAATGTTCCACCCCATTAACTTCATTGTTAGGGCTTTTACACTTCAGTGATTTTAACTGTAGTTCTGTTGTCCTCTCTTTCCTTCTGTCTCTTTTTGAGGTCTAGATAATTATGTATTTAGTTTTTTATTTTCATTTAGACTCAGTTGTTAATTTTGTTAAGCCCAAGATGATGATAAAGTGAAACTGTTGTATAAGTAAATGTCTTACACTGCGAAGCCTTGACAGATAAGGAGATGCATTTGTGAAGAGGAAGTGGTCACTTCTTCAGCTAGTGTTTTTTCATTTGTCGTGGTCCTCAAGTGATTTTCAGAGATCAGGAACTTCATAGCTATAAGACTCTTCTATTGTGAAGTTCAGATTGGTGATTATACAGGAGCTTTCACCTATATCCCATGATATTTATAGCCCTGGAACCCAAATAAGGGAGAGTTTTGCTTAAAAAAAGCAAGCTATGTTTGTTTTTAAAAATGTTATCTAAGCATTTTCAGAAAAAGTAGGAATTATGCAGTGATCTTTCAGGCAAAGTCACCTTTGCAAATATTTGCAACTCCTTGCAAATGGCAGACCTATTTAGGCAGTAAGGTTTTTTGGTTTTTTTTTTACATGATTCACTGCCAGATGTGAGCACTCCTTAGCCTGTATACCCCAAGTGTACATTAGATGTCTCTTTAAAAAGTAGAGAAAAAGAAGTTGATTGAACTTGAGTTCGGGGCAATGAAGCTATCATGTTGTCAGACATTTTGCATTTTTAAAAAATAATTACTAATATCTTAATAAATAACTTTATGAAGATTAATCCGTGTTTGACCCATTTAAATTGAGAAGGGAATTTCATTTTACATAAGTTTAAGTATTGACATGCAATAGTGGTGTTCATTTCTAACCATTTCTTTTCCAGCTCACCAGCGACTGGAACCAGCAACTCTGTCAGGGATTGTGGCATTTATCCTCAGTCTTTTATGTGGAGCTCTGAATTTAATTCGAGGTTTTCATGCCATAGAAAGTCTTTTGCAGGTACTGTACTATTTTTGCAATTTCAGGTGACTGTGCCTGTTGATTCTACTTGTAACTCAGTTGATTTGAATTGATTTGGGTATAGTACAATTTGTGGTGCATGTTCAGATTCTGTATTCTTTATGCCTTCCCTAGTTTCCCTTTCCTCTAAGATGATGATTTCTAGTTGGCTTCTTTGACTCAGCATGTATTTGTTTATCGACTCTGCAAGAGGCACAGTTTATTAGGTACTCTGGGGACACCAAGGTATGTCTGACATGAGTGCTGCCGTCTCAGAGCCTAGAGTCGAATTGGGAGGGGGCAAAGCAGCATGTGAATAATTGCCAAGTATGTAGAGTTTGGAAGAGGAGTAGTCAATATAAGTCAGCATAGGAGAAAGGTGCTTTGTGGAGAAGGTCTGAGCTGGACCTAAAAGGATCTGAGTGGACAGAGAGGAATGGAAGAAAAAGGGGGCAGTTATGGGCAGGTTTTTGTCCTACTTCTATGTATTTCCACTTTATCTGTTCTTTCTCCTTTTTGTTGGTGGCTACCTGAAACCACTACTTTTTTCAGATATTACAACTATGTTGTTCTCCAGTGAAGTTTTTTCCAGAGACTGTGGCTATCAGAATATACTAAATTTTTCTCTTTTTGTAAACTTTTTGAAACTTCCTTTCTTAAAGTTTAGCACATTTCAGACTGGACAGCTTTCCTTACCTTTGTTTCTACTCCCTCTAAAAAAAAAAAAAAAATTTTTTTTTTTTTTTTGATACTTCCACATGTAAATTAGTTCTCTGTTTTTGGTCAGCATTAAGCTCAGAATACTATTCTTAAAAACCCACTTAACACACCTTATATTCTTTTTTAAAATTGCTTGTTAGTTTGGGGACACTCTGAGAGTACCATTCTGAGTACCCTCCGAATGTCCTCAGCTGTATGAAGCCAATAGCAGAGGACATCACGGGTTCCAGGCAGCTGAGCTATCCCTTGAGTGGGTAGGGGTAGGTTTCTCATGACTTTTCAATTCTCTTTTCAAACATCCTGGACTCTGAGGTAAAACCCCTCTTCCCTTTCAGGCACAGGACAGCTGGCTACTGTCCCTTGGTGTTCCTGTCCCTGTTCTCTAGCCAGGTCAGCTTTATTCCAGCAAGAGTTCAGTTTTGAGCCAGTTAGACAACCTACCAAAAAAAAAGGCAATTTGGAGAAAGCTGACTGAAAAGTTAATAAATAAGATATCCTCTTCCTTTTTTTTAAAAAGTGGAAAGAACAGTAGTGTAGGTGGGTGAAGAGTTGGTTTTTGTTTGTGGAGGAAAGAGAGAGGGGTTTGGCTCCAGCTCAGCTCCTGATTAGCTCTGTGACCTTAAATAGCTCACTTTACTTTCTGGTCCTCAGTTTCATTACTTATAAAATGAAGGAGAAGGCTGAATTTGATGATTATTTCTCAAAGCATGAGGCACGTTTACCACTAGTTGCACAGTAGATGACTTTAGATGGTAGAGGGATAAACATTTTTAATTTTAGGAGTTATGTTTTTAGTGTATGTTAATGTGTAGCTTCTGTATTGGGTAAGATTAATGATAGAGATATAAAATTTTCCTTTTAAAATTAATTTTAATAACTTTATGGAATTTTTTAAGTATTTTAAATAATGGTATAATTTAGAGTTTGCAAAAATTGTGAAGATGGTTTTCTGTGGTTAAAAAAAATTCTCAGGTTGTTTGAAATTATCAAATTGATAAATAAGGGGAGGGAGCAGATCTGGGTAGAAAAGTTTTTGTGTTACAGAGCCTTACCATCCCTGACCCAGAAGACAGTGTCTAAGTGTGGAGCTGGGGGCTTTGACCCTCATTATTTTTAAGTTAAAAATCTGACAAGGCTGTTTTATCTCACAAAACCTATTAAAGAAAATAGTGTCTTTCAGGCACTCAGATATCTTATCCCTCATCTTCCTGGACTGATTCTTTCCTTCTTCTTCTGATTCACAACTTCAAAAGTAAGGAAAATAGTATAAACTACAGCTTTTCATGCTTTTGAGCTGCTACAGCTAGCTGATGCCTGCCTTGATTTCTGAGTGTTTCATGTTTTCCCTCTGCACAGTAACGTCTTTGCCTCATCACAGTTGTTGTTTAGGTTTTAGAAGAACAATAATCTGATTAAACTGATTACCACTTACATGGAACTGACTGATGGCTCTGAGATTTCTCAGCCTGTTGACATATAAAAAAGACATCACAAACCAGTGTAACTCATGAACACAGATGGAAAACTCTTAAACAAGATATTAGCAAATTGAATCCAACGATATATAAAAAGAATTATATACCACAGACAAGTGGGATTTAGTCCAGGTATGCAAGGCTGGTGCAACATTCAACAGTTAATGTAATCCATCACATCAACAGGCTAAAGAAGAAAAATCATATGATCATGTCTGTGGCTGCAGAAAAAGCATTTGACAAAATCCAGTACCTGTTCATGAACTCACCACAAACTTGGAATAAAGGGGAGCTTCCTCAGTTTGATAAAGAACATCTGCAGAAACCCTACAGTTAATACCATACTTGATGAGAAACTAGATGCTTCCTCCCTAAGATCAGGAACAAGACAAGGATGTCTCCTCTAACCATTCCTATTCAACATTGTACTGGGAAACCTAGTTAATGCAGTAAGACAAGAAAACAGAAGGCATACAGATTGGGAAAAAAGGAATACAACTGTCTTTATTCACAGATGTTCTGATTGTCTATGTAGAAAATCCCAAAGAATTGACAAATTCCTGGAACTCATAAATGATTATACCACGGTCACAGGATCCAAAGTTAATATATAAAAGTCAATTACTTTATATCAGCAAGGAACAATTGAAATTTGAAATTAAAACAATATATTATTTATATTGGCATCCCCAAAAATGAGGCACTTAAGAATAAATCTAACAAAACGTAAATAAGATCTATATGAGAAAAACTGTAAAACTCTGATAAGAGAAAGAAGATTTAAATAAATGGAGAGACATTCCAAGTTCATGAGTGGGAAGACTCAGTATTGTTAAGATGTTAGTTCTTCCCAGCTTGATCTGTAGATTCAACACAACCCCAAACAAAATCCCAGAAAATTATTTTGTAGATATTGACTAAATGATCCTATATGGAAAGGCAAAAGACTTGGAATAGCCAACACAGTACTGAGGAAAAAGAAATCAAAGCACTGACACTAACCAACTTCAAGACTTACTATTTTTTTTTTAAAGATTTTATTTATTTGACAGCATGCATTCAAGCAGGGGAGTGGCAGGCAGAGGGAGAGGGAGAAGCAGACTCCCCGCTGAGCAAGGAGCCTTATGCCGGGCTGGGATCATGACCCAAGCAGAAGGCAGGTGTTTAACCAACTGAGCCCCCCAGGCACCCCTTCAAGACTTACTGTTAAGCTGTAACAATTAAAACAGTGTGACATTGGCAAAACAATAGACGGATGGATCAATAGAACAGAATAGAGAGCCCAGAAATACACCCATACAAGTATAGTCAACTGATCTTTGACAAAGGAACAAAAGCAATTCAGTGGAGGAAGAATAATCTTTTCAACAAATGGTGCTGGAATAGCTAGAGATCCACATGCAAAAAATAATAAATCCAGACACAGATTTTATACCTTTAATTACAAAAAGTTAATTCAAGGGGTGCCTGGGTGACTCGGAGGGTTAAGCGTCTGCCTTCAGCTCAGGTCATGATCTCAGGGTCCTGGGGTTGAGCCCCTCATCGGGCTCCCTGCCAAGCAGGGAACCTGCTTCTCCCTCTCCCTCTACTGTTCCCCCTGCTTGTGCTCTCTCGCTCTCTGTGTGAAATAAATGAATTAAAAAAAAAAGTTAACTCAAAATGGATCACAGACCTAAATGTAAGATATAAAACTTATAAAAGATAACAGGAGAAAACCGAGATGACCTTGGGTTTGGTGATGACTTTTTAGATACAACGCCAAAAATATGATCCATGGAAGTTTAAAAACTTATGTTCTGTGAAGGACATTAAGAGAATGAAAAGATAAGCCACAGACTAGAAGAAAGTATTTACAGAACACATCTGACAAAGAGCATGTGTCCAAAACATACAGAGAACTCTTAAAACTCAAGAAAGTATATAATGCAATTAAAAATTGGGCAAAAGAATGGAATAGACACCCCACCAAAGTAGATATACAGGTGACAAAAAAGCACATGAAAAGATGTCCAACATCATATGTCACTAAGGAATTGCAAATTAAAACAATCAGATGCCACTAAACTCCTAGAATGGCAAAATCCAAAACACTGACAAAACCAAATGTTAGGATATGTAACAATACGAACTCTTCATTCATTGCTGGTGGGAGTGCCAAATGGTACAGTCACTTTAGAGGACAGTTTGGCTGTCTCACAAAGCTAAGCATAGCCTTACTGTATGATCCAGCAATCATGATCCGAGGTATATTTACCTAAAATGAATAGAAAACTTATGTCCACGCAAAAACCTGCACATGAATGTTTATATCTGCTTTACTTGTAATTTAAAAAAACCAGAAGCAGCTAAGATGTCCTTCAAAAGGTGAAAGAAACTGGCCATCTGTACAATGGAGTATTATTCAGTAATAAAAAGAAATGAGCTCTCAAGCCACAAAAAGGCATGGCTAAACCTTAAATGCACATTGCTTAATGGAAGAAGTCTGAGAAAACCACATACTTAAATGATTCCAACTATATGACCTCCTAGGAAAGGCAAAACTATAGAGACAGTAAGTAAAAAAAATCAGTGGTTGCCAGGGGTTTGGAGGGAGGTAGGAAGGGATGAATAGTTGGGGCACGGGGTTTTTAGGGCTGTGAAACTCTTCAGTATGTTACTGTAATGGTGGTTATGTCATTATACATTTGTCAAAACCCAAAGAACATACAACACAAAGAGTGAACCCTAATGTAGACTATGGACTTTAGTTAGTGATAATGTGTCACTGTTGGCTCATCAGCTGTAACAGATGTATCACATTAATGTAAGATGTTAATAATGAGGAAAGTCTGAGCAGGGAAAGAGCTGGGTATATGGGAACTCTCTGTAGTACACACTCTGCTTAATTTTCTGTCAACCTGCTCTAAAGATAAAAATCCATTAATTTAAACACACACACATGCATACCACACACCAACATTAAAACAAAGACCAGGAAGGGAGGAGCAGCCTCTGGGATTTGATTTTTCATGAGGTGTGGCTCCACTTAGCAGTTAAAGTATAGCCTGTTGTACCCAGCCACCTCTTAGGAAATGGTGGATTGGCTTTCTCTTCTCATGGAGGGGCTGAGCCTTCCCCTTCACACAGGCCGGGAGGGCATGTCAGTATCCTGGCCAGGGTGGAACCTGGGTCTAGAAATGTGATTCATGTTGTAGGTCAGGTGTACAATTTTGTGCCCTCTGAGAATGCTGGCCATTTTGAGAAAGCCAGTGGAGATCCCCTGACCCTGCACCCACTAGTCCCTCTCAACTCAGCCCCAAATACCCACACCAAAGATGGCCAGGGAAAATAGTAATATCTTTTAATTTGCATAAAGAAACTCTGGAACAATAAGAGACTAAAAAATGCAGTAGGAACTGGATAGATGGGAAGCAGGGTAGGAATGAGACTCTTCACAGTATATGCCTTGTATATTATTTTTATTCTTTGAACCATATGAATATACTATTCAGATTTTAAGTAATAAAAATGAGTATTAGCACCTATTATTTAAGCATTAAAGAAAAAAAGGACAACTTCGGTTAACCCAACCTAATAAGGAGATTTTCAAGTAACATTTCAGTAAAGTAAAGGTAAATATTTTTGTAGGGGTTAAAGGGAGCCTGAGCATTTTTCCTGGGTTTTTGTAGCTTCTTACTGCCTCTGTCTTAGAGTCCACAGTTTCCCTAGACGCTTCAAGGTTTTTTGATTGTTTTACATGGTTCCTTAAAACTGTGGTGCTGGAGTGTGAAGGAAGTATGGGGTAAATTACAAGTAGGGAAAAAGAGTTTGTTTGTTTTTTTATTAGTAGATCATTTATAATTTGGGCACTCAATGGATGTTTTTATCTTTGAGATGTGTCTTTCTAATGGTTGATACAGAATTCTTTCTTTTTCACTGTTGTCCTAGACTAAATTTATTCCAACAGTGTTTCCTTCTCATCTGATCCAAGGAACTGTAAATTGGTCCATATGGGATTTTTAGCTGTCTAGAAACTATGGACACCTGGTTACTTGGTTCCTTTAGGATTGTTTTAAATCTTTGTTCTGTCGTAGCCACCTTACATATTCCACATACACTCATCAATAATTGAGGTTTCTAAAACAGGGATGCTCAGAGAAAGGAATAAGGAAACAGAGTACAGAGTTGGGAGGAATTTAGTCCACAGGTAGTTTGTCACTCATAGGTGGTTTAAAAAGATTTTCCAGCAAATTCTGATCTTCTCACCTAAGTGAGAATCACTGCTTTTGGAAATTCATTGGACTAAAAGTAGAGATTCCTATTACTCCAGTCATTGGGAATTTTATATCAGTATAGAGGAAAAATGTTTTGGTAAGTTACTGGTGCTTGGAAATATTTTTCCATGTCTTGTTGTGTAATGAAGGAGCACTCTGTAGCGTTGGAAATATCTATCTTCTAAGGATTCTGTGTCCTAAAGGATGGACTGGACAGTAGTCAAACAGAAGGAGAGAGGGGCATCTGGGTGGCTCAGTTGGTTAAGCGACTGCCTTCGGCTCAGGTCATGATCCTGGAGTCCCTGGACCGAGTCCCGCATTGGGCTCCCTGCTCAGCAGGGAGTCTGCTTCTCCCTCTGACCCTCGCCCCTCTCATGTGCTCTCTCTCTCTCTCTCTCATTCTCTCTGTCTCATATACGTAAATAAAATCTTAAAAAAAAAACAAAAAAACAGAAGGAGAGAAAGGAATGCGAGATTGCGGAGGGCACTGTGATAAATTTAGAGTTTAAACAGGATAGAATTAGGGGTACAAATTAGATTAACTTCAACAAGTACATCCTTTCAGCCCAAGTTAACCTGGAAATATATACAGAATTGGGGACTTGCTTTTAATTTTCTCTCATTGGAATCTATTTTATTATTGTTCATGACTCGTATTGGGTAAAAGGGTCCTTTTTAATCTCACTAGAGCCATTGAATTTAAGACATACTCTCAGCCTTCTCTGTGGTTCATCATTGTATTTTGTGTTAGAAATAATCCCTAGAGTCACTGTAGATAATTTTTGGTCAGTAAAAGATCTTTTTGAGATGGTGTGCTTTGTAGATTCAAGTGCAGATTCCAGGACATGGGACTTAAACTTAACCTGTTTGGAAGTTAACTATCGTGGAGTTACTCAAATCATGGTGGTCAGAGAGGAGGCAGGAAGGCAGTACACAGAGAAAGTGGCCTCAGCATTTCTTTAATACTTGATTGAAGAGCCAAGGATTTATTTGGGGATCTTATTTTCAGATCTAGCTGAAAATATGTATTCTATTTGCTGAGTGTGAGCAGTATATTGATACTAAAGTTTACCTTTTTAAGGCCATGAATTTTAACTCCTGAATGCAAAAAATGATTGCCACATTTATCTTCTAGTATGTAAGTTGGTGCCTGAGGCACATTTAAATTTGAGAACCCGCATGAATCAACATTCCTGTATATTGTTAACATTGTTTGAAGATTCAGCACGTTTGTTTCTTCTAAATTAATAACTGCCTCTTAGAGTAAAAACGAGGAATTTATTGAAATATATAGCACTGAAGCATTTCTTTGGAATGTAAGTTCAAACTGGGGAGGTGTAGGATGAGTACAGTTTTATTTTAAGCTGGTAAATTTGATTTGGTGTTCACAGTAATGTGTAAATTAGATTATTTTCACTCATTTCCTAACTTTGTTCTGAGTTTAGAGATGTTAATAAGTTTATTGTGAATTGGCACTTCATGAATAAATAAGCTTTTATCACATTAGGTTTCTATTGCCTGTGTTCCTTTAACGATGAACCTTGAGACAATGATATTAATTAAGCTTGGTACCACCCTAGAAATAATTTGCATGTGGTGCATTAGGAAAAAATTGAGGACTCTGATACAGGAGTAGAAATGCTGGCCTGGAATTCAGTCTGCCTGGGTCGCATCTGCCAGTAACTAACTTAGTGACCTTGGATGGGTTATTTTACCTTCTTGGATCTCATTTTCCTGTTCTGCAAGATGCAGGTTTTAGACTACAGAGCCTCAAGGACCACTTCAGTACTAGCGTTCTAAGACTCTGATTCTGAAGTTGTCTGTAGTGGCTACTACAAAGCAGAAGTAATCAGCTTGCTTTTATTCCTTGAGTTCTTTATTTCCCATATATTTGTTTCTACCTATTAAAGCTCAGCAGAAATTTTTGATTTATTTAGTGGCATAATATCTATAGTAAGATGCAGTGCTTGTTTGCTGGCTTTCAAAAGAAATAAAAGTATTTTTCCTGATTCTGTGCTCATTGTTAAAGAATAGAGGGAAAAAGTATAAAGAAAATAAAAATCATCTCCAAATTTTCTCTGTATATATATATATATATATATGCACATACATACAAACATACATATATACAAAAACACGTATACATGTCATATCCATTATATAGGTTTGTGCCCTTTTTTCCACTTAAGATTAAAAAGTGAATATTTCCCAATTATTACAAACATTTTAATGGTATCATCTGAAACATTGTGTAGCTATTATATAAAGCCTCTGCTTATCTCCTCATCCTCACCTTTAAAAAAAAATATTCTTTCCCTCTGTTAGTTTTCAAAGCAATATATTGGTATCCTAGCATTCCCCTACAGGTGAAAGTGATGTTTTTAAAAATTTTTATTTGAACTCTTTATGTCTGCCCCCTCCTTCCCAGCCCTACTCCACCCCTGCCTCATCCCTTACCACATACACTCACTTCTGTCCCCCACTCTGAACCTCTGTCCCACCTTCCCCCAACCGCTAGCTGTTCCCTCACTTGCATGTCATTTTCCTCTCTACTGGCTCTCTTAGCTCATAAACATGCCACAGTTTGCCGATCTTTACAAACAAACCAGCCTCTTGATGTGTGTTCCCTTCTCATTTTTTGAAAGAATAGACTGTGTTTCTTGTGCCCACTCCCTTACCTCTATTCTCTTAGTCTCTTGTGACCTCTTTTCTGCTCTCAGTTCTTTCACATACTGACCAGTAAGCTCCCTGGTATCCTTCTGATTGCCAAATGCTGCCGCCACTCTTGAGGCCTTGTCTCATGTGGCCTCTCTGCCTCACCTCACATGCTGTTCAGTTTTTTCTTTTAAAAGTAACTCTTTTTAATTTCAGAAAGACTTATTTTCGAAAACTTAGAAGCCAATAAATCACTATTAATAGTTTGTTACATTTTCTTCTTGACATTCTCTTATCCCTTCATTTTCGTGAAACCATTTTCTCCTGTTGTATTTTTTTTCTTTGTCTTCCTATTCCTCGGTTTATTTGGTAAACTTCCTTGCTTCACCTGTCCTTTAAATAGTGGTATTCTCCAAAGTTCTGCCCTTGGCTTTATATTCTTCTTAACTTTTCAACTTCTCTTTCGGTATTTTCATGATGGCCTTTTTATCTTTTATTTTATTTTTTTTAAGATTTTATTTATTTATTTATTTGACAGAGACAGTGAGAGCAGGAACGCAAGCAGGGGGAGTGGGAGAGGGAGAAGCAGGCTTCCCGCTGAGCAGGGAGCCCGATGTGGGACTCGATCCCAGGACTCTGGGATCATGACCTGAGCCGAAGGCAGCCGCTTAACGACTGAGCCACCCAGGCGCCCTCATGATGGCCTTTTTAAAAGAAGTTAATCTGTGCACATACCCACACATCCTCACACAGTAAAGTGTGCACATGCCTACAGTTTCAAAACCTCTAATTCCAAAGCCTATTGTCACAATAAGTCATTCTTTTCCCATCTCTCTTCCCTAGAGTCAACCACTGGGTTATCCTCCTAGAGGGATAATGTGTATGTGCTAGTACATATGAATTTATATATTTACTTACATAATTGTTTTCAAAGTGTTTCTATATAAATGGCAGTATACTCCATACTTAGTTGTATCTTTTCCACCTGACAATATGTAGGAGATGACTTTATATCAGTGTATGGAGATCTGTTACATTCATTTTAGTGGTTGCATAGCATTAAAACAAAAATTTGTATTCCCCTTTCCTCCCACTGCATTTTGTTTTGGAAGAATTCAAACTTACAGAAAGATTTAAAAAAACAATATAATTAGCACCCACCTGTATACCTACTTACCGTTCTTTTTCTTTCTTTCCTTCTTTCTTTCCTTCTTTCCTTCTTTCTTTCCTTCTTTCTTTCTTTCCTTCTTTCTTTCTTTCCTTCTTTCCTTCTTTCCTTCTTTCCTTCTTTCCTTCTTTCTTTCTTTCTTTCTTTCTTTCTTTCCTTCTTTCCTTCTTTCTTTCTTTCCTTCTTTCCTTCTTTCCTTCTTTCCTTCTTTCCTTCTTTCCTTCTTTCCTTCTTTCCTTCTTTCCTTCTTTCCTTCCTTCCTTCCTTCCTTCTTTCCTTCTTTCCTTCTTTCCTTCCTTCCTTCCTTCCTTCCTTCCTTCCTTCTTTCCTTCCTTCCTTCCTTCCTTCCTTCCTTCATCATGTGAAAGTAAAATTGTAGGTATCATGACAGTTTATTTCAAAATTATTCAGTATGTATGCCTTAAGGACTAGGAATTCTCCTACATAATCACAATACCTTTATTACACCAAAGATTTTTAAGATCAGTGCAGTATTATCTAATATAAAATTCATATTCAAATTTCTACAATTGACTAAATATCTTTTATAGTTTTTTTTCTCTCTCCATTCTAGGAGCCAATCAAGAATTAAGACTCACGTTTGATTGTCCTAGGCCTTCATTTAGCAACTGTTTAAATAGATGACTAAAGTAGGATCTCTAGATCCAGCTCTTTCCTGAAGCTGACTTAAAATCTATGAAATGTAATTATTTGGATATCACATTGGCCCCTCCAAAATAGCACGTCCAAAATGAACTCATTTTTTTCTGCTCTTAAACCTACTTTTCCTCCTGTATTCCCAACTTAGTGAATGGTATCATTCAAATGTTTCCTTAACAAGACGACTTGGAGTCGTCCTAGGCTCTTTCCTATTTGAGATTGTATGTGCTACTCCCTTTGCCTGGAATTCTCTCCCTGCCTTCTCTACCTTTCCACTAGTTCATTCTTCAAGACTCAGATTAAGCTTTACTTCCTTGAGCACACCTTTTCTGACTCTTTTTTTCTCCAGGCAGAATTAGATGTGTCTCCAGTAGTCTCCTTTTATACCCTGTACACACACCTGTCCCATCAGTTATCACTTTGAATGGGAATTGTTGGTTAATATATCTGTCTTCTTAATCAGAAAGTAAGCTCCTTGAGTTCATATGGATTTAGTTGTCTTCTATTCTAGGTCTAGTAATATAATACCTGACTCCTAAGTGTTTAATGAGTATTTATTGAATGGAAAATATATTTATAGACAATCTTTGGCAAGTAGAAATAGATTTTTTTAAGCTCAACTCAACTTGGCATGCATTTGTTGAATTCCTACTATGTGCAGTTTCGTGCAAGTAGTTAAGATTGATTTTCTGCCTTGAAGAAAGGTTAGGGTGGTGGGATTGGGGGGGTGGGCAAAATGGGTGAAGGGGATCAAGAGGTACAAATTTCCAGTGATAAAATAAATAAGTTATGGGGATGTAACATCAACATGGTGATTATAGTTAATAATATTGCGTTGTGTATTGAAAATAGCTAAGAGAGAACTTAAAAAGTTCTCATCACAAGAAAAAGTTTTGTAACTTTGGTGACAGGGTAACTAGATTTATTGTGCTGATCATTTTGCAATATATACAAATAAAGAATTGTTATGGTGTGCATCTGAAACTGATATAATGTTATACGTCACTTATACCTCAATTAAAAAAAAAAAGAAAGGTTGGGGTCTACTTGAGAAGATAAGGCCAGTATACTACAGGTTTAAACAATACTAGAAGGTAATCTAATTATCTGATAAATGATGCAGACAGTAACCTCAGGGAGAGAGAAGTTGGTGAATGAATGAGTACTTACTATGTGCAGTTAGCGTTCTGTGTGTTTGCAAATGTTATTTAATCTCTACAACTTTTATTTTTTAAAAAAGGAAATTGAAGTTAAATAGTCCAAGACCATACAGATAGTAAGTAAAGACTTGAACCCAGGTCTGACTGACTCCAGGAACATGCTCTTAAGTGTTCCAAAGGCAATTAGGAGAGTTAAAAAGAGATATTATAAATTAAGGGAAAAAAACAATATCCAATTATAGGGTAATTAAATCAATGGTATATCCCCACAGTGAAAGGTTATATAATCGCTACAAATCATGTGGTTGAGGAATATTCAGTATCTTGAGAAAGTGTTTATGATATAATGTGTAGTACTAAAAAGCAGTATATAAAAGTATTCCATTTTTTTAATGTACATATATTTTTGTATAGAAAGATCGGAAGGAAATACATGAAATGGTTAGTAATAATCCCAGGGTTATGGTATTATAGACTATATGAATTTCTTCTTTGTAACAGTCTGTTTTCCGGATTCTGTACAATGAACATACGCTTTTATAATCAGAAAAAAAATCATTTAAAAAATAAAGGATTAAGAAAAAAGCAGAACTTAAAGTCTTAGATTTATTTAAGTTAGAAAGGTTTCGTGACCTTCTGCGCCTCTGAGGTAGAACAGACCTAAGCATCCCAGACAGATTAATGGTTCCTATTTTAAGATCATCTCACTAAGATAAGCAACTCTCCCTCTGCCTTATGGTCAGTTCTGTTGCCCAATAGCAAGTGGAAAAGGAATTTTCTCTATATTATTTCATGAAGATATGGTCATGAGAGACACTCCCATGTCTTGTGAAAATTTTCATTGTGTAAAGATATTTTTTCTAAAATAAGGGCCAAATGTAATGCTCCTGCCTGGGCTTTATGTTTTACCTCGTAAAACACTGAAAGAAATTTAATGTAGATATTTAAGAAGAATCAAAAGAGAATAGAAAAACTTGGGTTTTCTGTTAGTTTTCCATTAGTTTTCTTTGAAAAGAAACATTCTGCGTATGATGTATCTCTTTTTCTTCTGGGTGGCTGTTTTTCTTGCACAGCCTGTGTGACTGTTCTCATTGGGATTTAGCACACTCTAGTGGACAGTAACTTCAGTTTTTGTTTTTGTTTTTTTTTAATCATGTCAAATTACTTTATTGGGCGATTCAATGATGTACTTACCTTATAGTAAGGTTTGTCAATATTTATTTAAGTCACGTGGTGATCCTAGTGAGCAGGACTGACTTTATAGGCCACTGGGGTGTTGTACATTTTTCTATGTTGTTGTTGTTGTTGTTGTTTTTCCAGTAGAGAAGAGAGGTTTTTTACTTTATGTGGAAACTTTCCCATTGGCTTACATCTTTTCTTGGGTTGACTAAGAAAAGAGGCAGAGCTGAAATAAAACAAGAGCATTTATTTGGGGTCTCAGAATTGCAACTTGGGGAGCACAGATTGGGTAGCAACCCAAATTGTGTCCCTTTAGGGTACAAAATCAAGAGTTTAAAGAAGACAGAAAGGAATGTTTGTATGTGTTGTTTACAAAGAATTTTGTTTGGTGTTGGCATCAGAAAACTAATCTTGGCTGAATATAATTGGTTGCTAAGGCTGTCCCTAAGCAAATTCTCTTACTGTAGCAAATTGCAGGGGTTCGGGCAGAGTCCTTGGAATATTTGTAGTTTGGCCCAGTTCAAAGTTCATGGTTTCATCAGGTGAGGACGTGCGTAAATCTAGAGGAGATGGCCTCTGACACCATTTTAAAACCCTTTGACATAAGTGATTTCATTTTCATTTCACCTTTCACACATGGGTAAGATGAAACTGATGGGCCAAAATATAGAGGAAGACTGGTAGTCTCTGTACCTCACACTCCTTGGAACTTTTAGGACTCTTGAGAATTTTTATATGCCATTTTGATAAAAATTTGACCATTTGTGCATAAACATTGCCGTATCGATGGATTATTTTTGGAAATGGGCTTCCACCAGGAGAAAAGTAATTTTTAATTTTGTTTTTTGCAGAGTGATGGTGAAGATTTTAATTACATTGTTGCATTTTTCCTTGGAACAGCAGCCTGCCTTTACCAGGTAGGTTCTCTCCAATTTTTGAGAAACACTTTCCTATTATTGTTTGTTTCAGGTATTAATTCTCTTAATTGTGCACTTAAATAAATAAAAATAATGTCTGAGCTCTTTGCCTCTCTTTTGAGCCTCTTTTAGCTTTATGATCTACATCTCTATTTTGAATGGACCTAGATCCCAGTGTACTTAATGTTAACACTCTTCTGTGCCAGGTTTCCGTGGTAGTATGTCATCTGCCTGTGGCGGTAAAGGCTATTTCTAGATTTTTTGGGGATTGATTACTGAGTCTCGGGGCTCTGCTTATACTTCAGCGTGAGGATTTTGTACTTTTGGGAAAGTCTTTGAACAGGGAACAGCAAAAGCAGGATTTTAGGATATTTAATTTAGTAGTGAGGAATAGGATGGATTGCCAGAGCAGAGAAATTAGAAGAAAGGAAATTAGTTGGGAGGTGATTCTTTTACTTAAGGCAGAAGGCAGTGAGAGTGAACTCTGAGAATGGCAGTAGGGATCGGGGGTGAGGGAATGACACTGAGGAGGAAGACTACTAGGACTTGAAGACTTACAGAGCCAGGAGGCTTTGCAGCTGTTGATAGGGAGATGGGTACTGGCATTCCTGAGAAGACAGGAAGCACAGATTTGTAGGGACGGGAGGGGTAACCATGCTAGTAACTCAAACTGAGGAATGTCTTTGCTGAAACATGGTACAGCAAGCAATACCTTTTGACCTAACTTTTGTAAGCGACACATTTCTCTGGCTTGCATAGAAAGAATGTTAGAAAGATTCAGGACTGCAAACATAAGGCTACCTAAAAAACTCAGTAGAAGTCTCTAGTGAAATACTTTGAATATATGCATTTGACTTTATGTAAAGGTAGATTAGAGATTTTAGTTTCAAGTGGCCCTGTTTTTTAAAAGCCCCTAATTTTTCTTAATCATTTGTATTTAGAAATTTTCTACACACTTTGACAGATTTAATTATAATGAATGACATTTCATGCAGGAAATGTGAACACTTGTTAATGTCACGAGTGCTTTAATTTTATGTAGTATTCTTGTGTAGATTTTAAACTTTAATCTCTACAGTTCTATCACATAGAGGATATTATTTCATTTTTGAAAATGAGAAATCTGAGGCAGTGTGAGTACTATCCAGAAAGCACATGGCCCAGTAAGCAGTAGAGTCAGGACTTAACTCTGGGTCTTCTGATTTTAAATATTGTATTCATTCCACTGTATTATGCTGTTTGTAAGCACAATTCCTATATTTGTATAATTTCCATAAAGCTATAAAATTATAATTTTATAACTCTTATATGCATTATTTCATATGATTCTAAAACAATATGAGGTAAATGTTAACTTTAAAATAATTTTATGAGAAGTTCTTGTAAAATGTACTTTTGGCTGCTTGGCTTTAATGAAATGATTTTATTCATTTATTTATATTTTAAAAATTACTTTTTATCAAAGAGCCTTAATGAAATAATTTTAAAGACTACTTAAAATAGCAAACTGTATTGCGCTCTTACTGTGTGCTTAAGCCCTTTATATTCCGTGTGCCCGGGAAATCCTCACAGGAAATCCCACGCTAGTCTTGTTATGATTGCCATTTTTCACTGAGGCCCATCTAGCCAGTTTGTGCAGTCAGCGGCTCAAGCCCCGGTCTGCAGCCCCGGTCTGCAGGACTCCAGATCAGTGCTGTTGTTTAGGGAGATAACACACCTCTGCTGCCTTCCCCGGAACAGCTGAAGAGAGTTCTCAGAGGAGCGCTGTCACTCAGGGGTTCTTGTACTTGAGAGAAGTTAAATGGATTCATGCTTTAAAAAAGAAAAGCAAAAAGCCAGTTTTCTTATTGACAGGCATGAAACTGCATGCTTTCCAAATATGCTGAGCAGAGTGATAATAACGCTGGCTTTTTCCACAATAAAACCTACGTGATTATATTTTACCCTATAACATGCTCCGTCTCCAGTTGTCAGAGTGTTTTTTAATCCCCTTTAGATCAGTCCTCAGAGGCTAAGGCTACATAGTTGTTGTCTTTTTCTCCAGGCTGTGGGTACTTAGGGACACGCAGAGCTCAGCCAAATAGGAGTAATCTTGCTATGGAACATCTGAAAGAGGAAATCAAAGGATCTAGAAACTAGAGACTATTCTTTTTTCCCCTCAGTGCTTTATTTTGAAAACTCTCAGACTTCCAGAAAACTTGAAAGACGAGTACACTTACAGCCACCAATTATTAACATTTTGCAACACTTTCTATATCTCACTCTTTTTTTATGTACACGCCTATAGTATGTTTATAAAGTAAGTTGCAGACACATATGTGAGTATACAGTTGTTTTTCCTAATAAACTTTTTATTTTGAGGTAATTGTGATTGTTGTAAGAGAGATATATAACCTTTACCTGGGTTTCCCCCAGTAGTACTCTCTTGCACAACTATAATACATTATCTCAGCCAGGATATTGATGTCAATGGGGGCAAGATATAGAACATTCTTATTGCCACAAGCACCCCTTTGAAGTTGCCCTTTTAGAGCCACATGCACTTCCCTCCTGCCCCCTCATCTCTGGCAACCACTAATGTGTTCTCCATTTCTAAAATTTCCTCATTTTAAGTAATGTTATATAAAGGGAACCATATAGTATGAACTTTCTGTGATTGGCACTATTTTGCTCAGTATAATTCTCTGGAGATTTATCCAGGTTGTTGCGTACATCAGTGGTTTGTTCCTTTTTGTTGCTGAATGGTATTCCAGGGTATGGATGTAGCACAGTTTGTTTAATCATTCACCCATTGAAGGGCATCTCGGTTGTTTCCAATTTGGGGCTATTATAAATAAAGCTGCTATAAACATTCATGTACAGGTTTCTGTGTGAACGTAAGTCTTCATTTCTCTGAGATAAATGCTCAGGAGTGCAATTGCTAGGTCTTGTAGTAGTTGCATGCTTAGTTTTATTGAAACAGAACCAGTTCTCCAGAGTGGCATTCCATTTTACATACACATTTTACATTTTACATCACGCACACCAGCATTGTGTGAGTGATCCAGTCTCTCCATATGCTCTCCAGCATTTGTTATCACTATTTTTTATTTTAGCCATTCTGATAGGTGTGTAGTGATCCCTCATATTGGTTTTAATTTGCATTTCCCTAATGGCTAATAATGTTGAACATTGTTTCGTGTACTTATTTGTTACCTATGTGTCCTCTTGGGTGAAATGTCTTGTCATGTCTTTTGCCTATTTTCTAATTGGATCATTTGGTTTTTACTGTCAGGTTTGAGAGTTCTAGCCATCTAGCCCATGTCAGAAATGTAATTTGCAAGTATCTTGTCCCAGTCTGTAGCTTGTCTTTTCATCCTCTGAACCAGGTCTTTTGCAGAGCAAAAGTTTTTAATTTTGATAAAGTTCATTTTATCACTTCTTTCTTTTATGGAATATGTTTGTGGTATCAAGTCTAAGAACTTTTTTTTTAATTGAAGTATAGTTGACACATAGTGTTAACTAGTTTCAGGTGTGAACATAGTGATTCCACAAGTTTACACCTTATGCTGTGCTCACCATAATGTAACTACCATCTGTCACCATTATAATTCCATTGATTCAAGTCTAAGAACTCTTTGCCTACTCCTGGACCCTGAAGATTCTCTCCTTTGTTTTCTTCTAAAAGTTTTAGTTTTATGTTTTACATTAAAGTTCATGATCCATTTTTATTTGTTTATTTATTTAGAATGTAAACCTATTTCTAGGATTTATTCTTTTTCTTTGTGCTTCCACAGTGACCACATAGGCCTTTATTTGTCTTTCACATTGGGATTGTTGTATTACTCAGTCTTGCCACCTCTGGTTTCTTCGAATACTCTGTTAGATTACTGGAAAACACTATCATTACTCAAGACTCCACAGTGTCTTTGTACTCTCTACCGTATGATGCTTACATTACTCAGGCTAGTACATCAGCCCTCCATAATTTGGCCCCACTCTACGTAAATCATCAAAGTGGATTTCCTGCTACTCTCCAGGGACATCCTGCACCCTAGAGTGGTCTCGTCACTGTGCCACCCCAGGCCTTTTCTGTGACTTTGCTCATTCTGTGCACTGTTCTCGTAACTGCCTTCCTCGTACTCCCTTTGTGCCCCTCTCTTACACATCTTTAGGAGGCTCCATCTCCTCCATGTCGACCTCCTGCCCCCCACCCCACCCCCGCCCCAGTGGAACTCTCAGAATCTGTCCTTTTAACCCTGGCTGCAGCCTAATGCCTCACGGTTCTGCCACTGTTTCTTATGTGCTAATATGGACTCCCCAGCTGTTTTGAGAGCTCTGTGAGGGCAGGCAATGCTAACCATAATCTTCTTTTCTCTTCCCACTTGGTTTCTGCCAAGTGCTGAGCAGAGGGAAAGCCCTGGCCAACTCCTGAGGAGGGTGCTATGAGGAGCAGGTTCCTGGGCAATGTCCTCTTCTTTCCCCTGTTCTTTCCGGAAGCCTGTCACGAGGAGGCCCAGTCCAGTGGCAGAAGCAAGTTAAAGGAAGCCCTGGAATGGTGGGGTTCTCAACCCTGGCTACCCATTATAAGCATTTGGGGAGCTTTAAAAAATATAACTGCTTGCTCTCTTCCTTCTCCCACCCTGCTCAGAGGTTTAGAATTTAATTGGTCTAAGGCAGGACAGCACTGATGTGTTCTCTAAAGCTCCCTAGCTGACTCTGGTGGTTTCACTAACTGAGCCCTACTGCTTTCAGGCCCCAGCCCTTTTGGCATGCACCCCTTCCAGCACTTGCCTGTCTTGTTTCCAGGCAGGAAGTCATCCTAGCACTGGCCAGAGACTCCAAAGAGACTGTCTTTAGATAAATGCTCTGGCATCAGCTATAGCCTGGCGGACATTAGGAGAAGGAAGGGGAAAATGAAGGGGGAAAATCACAGGGGGAGACGAACCATGAGAGACTATGGACTCCGGGAATCAAACTGAGGGTTTTAGAGGGGTACAGGGGATGGGTGAGCCTGGTGATGGGTATTAAGGAGGGCATGTATTGCATGGAGCACTGGGTGTTATACGCAAACAATGAATCATGGAACACTACATCAAAAACTAATGATGTACTGTATGGTGACTAACATACTAAAAAATTATAAAAAAACACCTTTGAAAATCATGACCCATTTTTAATTAAATTTTGTATAAGGTTGTATGAAATGTGAGACTTAGATGATTAGATTGAGGGGTTTTTGTGTTTTTGGTTTTGAGTTTTGGTTTTTTTGGTTTTGTGTTGTTTTGTTTTGTTTGCTTGTGAATGAATGGCCAGTTGCTCCATTTTTTGAAAAGGCTTTTTTCCTCCCCTGAATTGCTTTTGCATCTTTGTCAAACATCAGTTGGACATATTTGTGTAAGTCTATCTCTGAGTTTGGTATTCTGTTTTATTGATCTATGTACCTAGTCTCTCTGCCAGTACCACATAGTATTGATTACTGTGACTATATAATCTGTGTTAAGTTCCATTTTCTTAATAGTTATTCAAATTATCTTTCTCATAATATGTGAATTATGATAGTTTGTATTTTATGAGGAAGTGGTCTATTTCATCTTACCAAGTTTGTGTAGAGTTGGTTGTAGTATCCCCTTACTATCTCTCTTTTTGGTGTCTGTATGATCTGTAGTGATATCCTCTACTTCATTCCTCATATTGGTAATTTGTATCTGCTCTTTTTCTTTGTCAGACTTCCTTGTTAATTTCATCGATCTTTTCAAAGAACCTGCTCTTTGTTTTGTTTTTTCATATATTTAATTTTTACCGATTTCTGCTCTTTATTATTTCCTTCTTCATGCTTGCTTTGGGTTTATTTGGCTCTTGTTCTAGGTTCTTGAGATGGGAGCTTTGATAATTGATTTGAATTTTTCTCTTGTAATATATACTTTTAGTGTTATACATTTCTCTCTTTGAGCACTTTATTATCTGTGTCCCATAAATTTTGATATGTTGCATTTTTTTTTCATTTTTTTTCCTTTCCAAGTTATTATTAAATTCCAGTTAGTTAACATAGTGTAATATTAGTTTCAGGTGTAGAATTTAGTGATTCATCACTTAAATACAACACCCAGTGCTCATCACAGTAAGTTCCCTCCTTAATACCCATCACCTATTTCCCCCGTCCCTCTGCCCACCTCCCTTCCAGCAACCCTCAGTTTGTTCTCTGTGGTTAAGAGTCTGTTTCCCGGTTTGCCTCTCTTCACCCCCTCCATCTCTTCTGTTTTGTTTCTTAAATTCTACATATGAATGAGATCATACGGTATTTGCCTTTCTCTGACTGACTTTGCTTAGCATAATACTTTCTGGCTCCCTCCATGTCATTGCAAATGGTCAGATTTCGTTCTTTTTTTTTTAAGATTTTATTTATTTATTTGACAGAGAGAGACACAGCGAGAGAGGGAACACAAGCAGGGGGAGGGGCAGAGGGAGAAGCAGGCCCCCTGCGGAGCAGGGAGCCCGATGCGGGGCTCCATCCCAGGACCCTGGGATCATGACCCGAGCCGAAGGCAGATGCTTAACGACTGAGCCACCCAGGCGCCCCTCGTTCTTTTTTTTAAGGCTGAGTAATATTCCATTATAAATATATATATACACACACATATATTTAAATTTATATATATATAAAAATGGGATATTATATACACATAATGGAATATATATAGGAATATAATAGAATATATATATAATGGAATATATATATTGGAATATAATGGAATATATATATATATAATGGAATGAATATATATATCTAAAATGGGATACACACACACCCCATGTCATTTTTATCCATTCATCAGTCAATTGATATTTGGCTCTTTCCATTGGCTGATATGTTGCATTTTATTTTCATTTAATTCAGTGTATTTAAAAATTTTTTTCCTTGTGGCTTCCTCTTTGACCTATGGATTATGGATTATTTGGAATTGTGTTTTGCGTCCAAGAATTTGGAGATTTTCCAGTTTTCTTTCCATTATTGATACCTAGTTTGATTCCATTGTGGTTGGAAAACACTCTGTGTGATTTCAGTTCTTTTAAATTTGTTGTAATTTATTTTGTGGCTCAGAATATGGTCTGTCTTGGTATATGTTCCATGAGCACTTAAACAGAATGTGTATTCTACTGTAGCTGAGTAAGTGCTCTATAAATGTCAATTAGGTTGTGATGGTTGATGTTCAGTTTTTCTCTATACTTGTCTAGTTCTATCAGTTGAGAGAGGAGTATTGGAAGTTTTCAACTATGATTGTGGATTGGTATGTTTCTCATTTCAGTTCTATCAGTTTTTGTAGCTTTGTTGTTTGGCTCATATGCATTTAGGATATATTGCCTTCTTAGTGGACTGATCCATTTATCACTATATATCATTATATAATATCTTATATAATGATATCCCTCTCTAGCCCATTCTTTTTTAGAAATATATTTATCTGATATTAATATAGCCATTTCTGCTTTCTTGTTTAATGTTTGCATAATATATTCTCCATCTTTTTACCTTCACCTTGCCTATATCAGTTGACGTGAGTTTCTCGTAGACAGATTAAAAGCTATTTTTAATCCATTCTGCTGATCTCTGCTTTTTAATTGTTGTATTTAGGCCATTACATTTAATGTAACATTAATATATTAGGGTTTAAGTTTGCCATCTTATTTTTTGTTTTCTGGTTTTCATTTCTATGTTTTCTTTCTGTGGGTTACTTGAACATTTTGTAGAACTCCATTTTGATTTATCTGTAGTGTTTTTGAGTTTATTTCTTTGCATAGTTTTTTTTGGTTTTTTTTTTTTTTTTTTTTTTTGAGAAAGAGTATACACGTGTGCGCAAGATTGGGAAGGAGGGGCAGAGGGAGAAGGAGAGAGAATCCCAAGCAGGCTTCACACCCAGCCTGGGTCCCGACGCGGGCTCAGTCTTACAACCCTGAGATCATGACCTGAGCCAAAATCAACAGTGGGACGCTTGACTGACTGACACCCATCTACCCCTCTTTGTATAGTTTTTAAGTGGTTGCTCTAGGTATTGCATTAGGCATACTTATCAGTTTTTTGGTGTTGTCATTTTACTAGTTCAAGTGGAACATAGAAATTGTATCTCCTTTTATGTCCCTTTGCCCTCCTCTGCTTATAATTGTCTTAAATAGTTCCTCTACGTATATTTAGAACCACATCAGACAGTGTTATGAATTTTTACTTCAGTCATCAATTTAGAAATCTAAAGAGGGGAAGGAGAACCTATTACATTATTTTGCTGACTGTTCTTTTTTTTTTTTATTAAAGATTTTTATTTATTCATTTGACAGAGAGAGACACAGCGAGAGAGGGAACACAAGCAGGGGGGAGGGGGAGAGGGAGAAGCAGGCCTCCCACAGAGCAGGGAGCCCGATGCGGGGCTCGATCCCAGGACTCTGGGATCATGACCCAAGCCAAAGGCAGACGCTTAACGACTGAGCCACCCAGGCGCCCCTTGCTGACTGTTCTTTTTGCTTTCTCAGTGTTCCAGGTTTCTTCTTTTATTGTTTCCTTTCTGCTTAGAGATCTTCCTTTAGCCATTCTTTTAAGGTGTATCTGTAGATGTCAAATTCTGTTAGTCTTTCACCTGAGAATGTCTTTATTTCTCCTCCCACAAGACAACTTACTAACTACAAAGGGAAAAATAGTTACTTCACAGTGGAGAAACCTGTCAGACACCACCTTACCAAGAGATCAAAGTTAACATCACCAATTGTAAGACACACTGCACATCACCTCTGTAGTATTCTTGCCCAAACTGCATGTCCTCACTTCAGTCTTGAGACAATATCAGACAAACCAAAATTAAGGGGCAGTCTACAAAATAACCGATTGATATTCTTTAGACTGTCAAGGTCATGAAAAACAGACTTGAGGAACTATGACAGATTTGAAGAGATATAACAGCTAAATGCAATAGGGAATCCTGGATTGGATTCTGGATCAGAAAAAGAGCCTTAGGACAACTGGCAAAATTCCAGTAAAGTCTGTAGATTAGTCTACAGTATTGTATCAATGTTAATTTTGTAGTTTGATGATTATACTGTGGTTATGCAAGAAGATAACATTAGGGGGAGCAGGGTGAAGGATGTATAAGAACTCTACAATTTGGGGCGCCTGGGTGGCTCAGTTGTTAAGCGTCTGCCTTCAGCTCAGGTCATGATCCCAGGCTCCTGGGATCGAGCTCCGCATCGGGCTCCCTGCTCAACGGGAAGCCTGCTTCTCCCTCTCCCACTCCCCCTGCTTATGTTCCCTCTCTCGCTGTGTCTCTCTCTCTGTCCAATAAATCTTAAAAAAAAAAAAAAAAAAAACTCTACAATGTTTACAACTCTTTTCTAGGTCTAAAATTATTTCAAAAGGAAAAATTATTTTTCCAACTTTTTTTACACAATGAAAATCAGTCAAAATAAGTCCTTACAGTTCATTTTGCTTGGATAGCAGTCTTCTTTTTAAGTAAGCAAAGTCCTAATTTGTATAAGAAATAAAAAGATTTAAGAGAACATTTCCACGTTCTTTCAGCATTGTTGCAAACACCTTAAAGTCCTTCCTGTACTGAAGCCTGGATAGAATTTCACACAAAGACTCTGCTTCTTTCTTAAGACTGTAATCACATATAATTCCTGTATTTAGCAGATTGTGAATTTTAGATACCTTCTGGAAAACAGTTCTTTCATTCAACAAATTTTTATTGAGCACTTACTGTGTGCCATGCACTGTTCCGGGCCCTGGATAAATGAGTGAACAAGACAGTAAAAAAATCTCTCCTTTCATGAAGCTTAGATCCTATTGGAAGAATATATATATATAACAAAACAAGCATATTTTTGAAGTGTGTTTATGGTTATATTGTGGAGAAAAATAAAGCAGGAAAAGGTGAATGCCAGGATTTGGGGCTTGTGGGGGGTAGTTTCTTTATTATATTTTCTAAAATAGCACTTACTACATTCTCTGTCCCCTTGTTCCATCTTTTATTTTAAGACATAACTATTTGGTATTTTATATACATATATATGATCTTTTATATATATAATCTTTCTCCCTCCATTAGAATTTAAGCTCCATGTGAGCAAGGGCTTTGTTTGTTTACTGGAAGCTAAAGAACAATGCCTAACTTGTAGCTGGCCCTCAATAAACATCTGTTGAATGAATTCTATCTACCTCAGATATTCACTCAGATACTCTACCTTGCTTATTAGTTCCTAGGCACTTAATGGGGGGTCAGTAAATATTTGTGGATTTCATTAATATGCAGACTCAGATTATATGAGACCATTTTGCTATGGTTTGTTTGAGGTTTTTTGTACTTTTCTGGGGTGAGAATGAGCAATGGAATCCCCTCAGACCCTGAGAATGCTTCATAGTTGCCTGTCACCTTGAGGAATGTGTTCAGCCTGTTTGCAAGGGAGTCATCCAGTTGTAACTCCATTTTAAATATGATACAAAGTGTTGTGTCTTTTGACAAATGACAAACATAAAAGGAAAAATCTGTTTTCCTTTCAAGCTGTAGAGCTTTCATAGCTGAATGTCTTAAAGAGGCTACAGTATCTTATCTGTAGATGAAAAATCCCTTTATTCCACTCTTAAATTTTACTCTGTGGCCTGTTAAAATTTGATAGTAGAAGCATCTGTTTCTTTTCTTGTAACCCTAATCATCTTTCATTTTATATTTTGAACAGTGTTATTTACTTGTCTACTACACCAGCTGGCGGAATGTCAAATCTTTTTTGACTTTTGGTTTAATCTGTCTGTGCAACATGTATCTCTATGAACTGCGCAACCTGTGGCAGCTTTTCTTTCATGTGACTGTGGGGGCGTTTGTTACACTGCAGATCTGGCTCAGGCAAGCCCAGGGCAAGGCTCCTGATTATGATGTCTGACACCATCCTTCAGACATGTTGCCCTGGCTCCCGGGGAAAAAGGAAGAGGGAGCATATCTTAACTGCCACTGTGATGAAGAAACTGCTCCCCACATTCGAGAAGCTCTGCTTTCTTTCTGTCCAACTGTCCCGTTTGTTTTAAGTCAGCATGGCGTGCCTGGGAGCGTGCAGTACCTGCTAGGCAGACTCCTCATGTTAGCCGTGAGATGATGATTCAGAGGAGGAGGAGACTTCCCTCTACAGGGCCACAACAGTAGAAGAACGGTCAGAAGCCATCGGAAGAATTGGCCAGCGGTCCGGAATCCTTCTGAAGAGTTTGATCAAAACGTGTGTGGTACATGCTCTGAGGACCAAGCGGGAACTCTGCAGCCTGGGTTCGCCTTTGTGAGGCATAAGTAGAGCCTAAATAAAAAGATGCCGTGGAGTTTATGTTTCAGACAACTTGCTAAATATCCGATTATTTGCACATTTCTGGTACTAGGAGTTTATGAAGTCCAGGATGGTGTGGAATTGGTTCTTTTTCCTTTTATATTTTCGCTTGAATCTAATCTGGAAACCACTTGATACAGGAGAAGGCTTTTTTGAGCTTATCTCTAGAACATCACAAGTATTGAAAACACAGTAACATATGTTTCCTTTCTAGACCATGTTTGTAGTTCCTTTTGAAATTACTTTTTAAACATGTGATTTGTTAGATTCTATAGCCATTGTGACCCATACTTCAACCACTTGAGTATTACCTATACTGTTATTTCTTAGTATTTATCTTTTAAATCTTCAAATAGTTTAAAAAACAAACTAATCTCTACTCTGAGAGGAAAACCAACATCAATTTAGCAGGAATAACTACAAAATAAAACAAAAGATGTTATTAAATTCTAACTAGATCCTAATGCCTCCTGAGGCTCTGAATCCAAGAAGCCTGCTTGGTGCAGTGAGATAGAGGTTACCCAGCACCAAAATGGGGCGCTTTCTGTGGCATTATCAGAAGGATAAAATTGTAAAGGGAATGACATTTTCACTGTGATTCTGTATTACTTACTTCTGTGTTGTGTACCACCTTAAATACTCTTGCGTGCTACCAGTGGTGTGGGTCCTGCTCTGTGGAAACACTGAACTATGCTGAGAGAATCAGAAGGTAACTTATTCCAGCAGCTCTTACTATTTTGTGGCTTTGAGGAGTTCAGCTCCTAGTAGTATCTTTTAGAGAATTTGTTTGCTTTTTGATAACATTATAAAGGTTGTTCAAGCAGTTATGAATTGATAATATAGGAAGCACAGTTTGATTCCATTAGCAAAATCTGCAACTCTCCTGGTTTTGGAAGGTACCTTCATTAATGATTTTCTTTTGTTTTGAAAGAAAAGATTCCAAGCAAAGTATATATAAGGTACTAAAATTTGATATCCAGAAGACAGTGAACCCATTATGTATAATTCATGTTACTGAGTGTATTTATTAAGCAGAGGAATCCAGAGTGGTAAAGTCATTGAACCACCACGTTTGCCTGAACCTGTATATGCAGATACGTCTGCAACTGTAAAATCTTGCTTAACTAGAACCTTTTAGGAGAATGAGGCAAAAGGAAGACAATAAGCTTGTAATATCAGTGATTTAATTAAAACGGGAAATTCCATTTCAGTTTTCTGACTCTAACAAAACCGCACAGAAATTATGTATTTTCTGAGAACTGCCCCAAGAGATATACTACATGATCCTAAATCAGCAAAATAAAGTTGATTTATGTTTGACATTTTGTACTTACCGAGCCAGGAGAGTGAAGTGGTTCAGTTTAGAAAAATTTTTCTGAACTAATGGTTAAAACAGGAAGAGTTTTCTTGTAAATATCCAGTTAACCAAGAAGTTGGAGCATTCTGCGATTTTGCTATATACTGATACTTTATAGCTCTCTTACCAGTTGGTTCAGTTTGGTTCTCCATATTCCTGAATTATTGAATTATAGTGTTTGGTGTTTGGATCATTCAGCAAGGACACTTTAAAACTCACCAGCTGTCTTTAAAGGCTTAATTTGTTTTTTGTTTTTGTTGTTTTTTCACCGCTATTTTGGATAATGGGATGTTTACATCTTAGTGTAAAAAATGAAAATAGGCATAAATAATGTTTATGTATAGAAATGCTTTCTTTCATTATTTGGTGTCTGCATCGCTGAGTGTTTATATGACTTCTCTGCCTCTATCATGTTGTTGCCAAAGAAACTATTATGAATTTGGAATGAAAAATTTTTGCCATGAGTGTAAAGTTCTTAAGCTCATTAGGCTTCTAATATGTATGTATGATAGTAATATCTTCCATTTATACTATACTTTTAAGAACAAGTCTGCATTTACCTAATTATAATGAGTTTTGTAGTGTAGGAGAATTAGTTGCCTTTTTTTTTTTTTTTAAGATTTTATTTATTTATTTGACAGAGACAGACACAGCGAGAGAGGGAACCCAAGCAGGGGGAGTGGGAGAGGGAGAGGCAGGCTCTCCACCGAGCAGGGAGCCCGATGCGGGGCTCCATCTCAGGACCCTGGGATCATGACCCAAGCCGAAGGCAGACCCTTAACAACTGAGCCACCCAAGCCCCAGTTGCTTTCTTGTCACATGTTAATGACTTATCTAGGGCCACAGAGCTAAGCACATGCAACTTCTTATCCCTTAGCTTTGGGGCTCTTCCCCACCAGAGTGGGAACTGATGAAGATAACTAAGGTTGTACTCAGGGAATAGGTCTGTTCTTGGTAAAATCAGGGAACTGGGGACTTAATGAGCTCAGGCCTGGTAGTGTCAAACCTAGGGGTCTATTAAGGTAATTCAGAAATACTGCTTTTTTATTAAGGTGTGCTGTGAAGGCATAGATGCTGTCTTTTATATCCTAAAAATAATTACAATATTTGCTTGCTTTTTTGGTCTGTATTTGAAATGTATTTATACCTGGCCTCTTTCCCCAAAGAACTTGAAGCACTATACCAAAATAAGACCTGTACAGCAATGGTGGTAATATGAACAGAAAGGGAGAAAAACAAGATCAGTGAAAATGAAAGGAAAAGGGAACATGTTGCTGTTATCAAGTGTAAAATTTGACTCTTGAACTTCCTGCAAGTCACGGCTTAGAAGAAGGGGAACAAGTTTTGCATCGCACTAGCTTGCTCTGTAAGTGAGAGTATACCACTTCCTCAGGGGGGACTTCTTCCTGAGGGATTCTCGTAAAAATGTTGGCACTTGGGGCTCCTGTGAAATGTTAAAATGAACAGAAGCCTCAGCTGTTTTAGACATTTGCGTATTGTGATTGTGCCTTGAATCCTCAACGTGTACCAGCTTTCAGAGGTACATTTAAGAATTTTTGGTGTGGTTAATAGAGGATTTTGTTTCCATTAGGAAAAATTCTTATCCTAAGCTAAAATTAGGTATGTGTCAAAGCTTGAAAATCCATTTGAGACAAATGTCTGGAGACATGGAGAACCTTTACCTAATTTTGTAATTTTATAATTTATATAAAGTGAATGTGCTGTCCCTGGATTAGCACATTTATTTTGTATTAATTGTGGTCTTTTTCATAGTAGAATCTAATCTGGACAGATGTCTGGCTCCATTTCTGTTAGGCCATGTCTGGAATCTCATTAGATTTGATTTGTCAAGGCTCCACGGAGCACATTTGTTGTATGAGCCTCACCTCCGTGTCACGGAAGTGCTTCCTGCTCAGATTAGCAGCCCACCAAAAAGGGAGTTGCTTGGCCTTTATTCCAAAAGTTTTACTAAGGAAACTGGGGACCCCACTCTGAGCTATTGGATTTCCAAGAGATACAACAGAACGCACGTGCGTGCGTGTGTATGTGAGTGATTTTTATTTTAAGAAGCTTTTCATTTTAAAAGTTAGAGCTATCATGGAGTATGTAGTAAAAGAACGAATAAATTCAGTTGACCTCGAACATCAAGTGCAGGGGTTAGGGGCACCCACCCCTCCTCGTGCAGTCAAAAATCTATGTATAACTACTTAACTAGTAATAGCCTGCAGCTTACTAGAAGCCTTACTGATAAGCAATTAGCACATATTTTATATGTTATATGTATAATATGCTGTATTCTTACAATAAAGTAAGAAAATTTTTTTTAAATCTTAAGAAAAATGCATTTGTAATACTGTAATTATAAAAAAAGTCCACATGTAAGTGGCTCTGCACAGCTCAAACCTGTGTTGTTCAAGGATCAACTGTACTTCCAAAGAAGCCAGCACGCGGATCGAATTGAACACTTGGCCTTACCACCAGTTATAGGTGACTCCTCAGGGCTGCCATCTTTGTCTGTGGGCAAGCCTTCTTTGTGTTTTTCTGCTTCATCAGCTCTAAGGAAATGCTGATCAAATCTGATTTTTAGTTTTAATTGGCTTTAGTAATATGCTACCTAAAAGTTACTCCAAGGGTGATGAATGAGTTTGTGTTGTAAAGGCTGTGTTGGCTGAGAATTGAAACTCGAATGGTTCTGTTGCTGAGGGCTGGGGGTGTCTGGTCATCTCCATCGGTGCTCTGGGACCGCTGTTGAATGTTGGCGTCTCGCAGCCTCCCATTTGAGCAGTGAACTTTTCAAAGAGCAACTGTGGCTGCCACTACTGAAAGCTCTTCCTTGAGTGGCCAGGCTCTCTAGATTACTTTATGTCACAGGTGAAGTCACAGCGTTGAAGTGCTGTGTGGTTGCAGGCCATGCGGCTGGTATCCTCCTCGCTCGTGAGCAGTGATGGCTGTTGTGTGTACGTGTTTTCTTCTGCGTTGGCAGTGCTGGTGTGTAATAAATAGTCTTACTTAGCACAGCGGAGACTGTAGGAAACTCAAGGAGAGAACAGGCTTAGCTCTCAGAGAGTTCCTGAAATCAGTTGTTCCTGCTCTTCCCTTGGTTACAAACCGTGTTCTCAGCCCCACCTTACACACGGGTCCTGTTTGCGCTTGGCTCCCGCGTCCCACAGCCTAGCGTGCAAGTGTCAGTGCATGGAAGCGCAGTCAGGCTCCATCTGAGAGGAGGAAGCAGGGCTCAACATTTCTCTCTCCCATTCGGTCCTGGCAGCCCCTCCCCAGCTCTGCCCCGATTGTTTGCTGGTTTTGTGCCAGTGCTTTTCTGTGAGGCTGGGTTGTCAAGGACCTTGCCTAGAGGTGAGCAAACAGTCCGTGGCCTTCTACTTTGAATTCCTCCAGTGCCTGGGACTAATGATATGAATTCTTCACGCCGTCGGTGGGCCAGGGCTAGGTCCTCCGACGTGGTTAATCCTTATGGCAGCCTGGGGCATCGATGGGCTAGCACTCTCTCATGTTCACCTGAGGAAACTTCACGTTCAAACCTGAGATTCAGGCTTAAATGATTCAAAAGTTGGGGTCATATTTCTGTGCTGCAGAATCTCAGGAAGAATATTCCTTGTGAGTTTGTGTGTGTGTTCCCGACAACCACTGGGCTCTTACTGTTGTAGCAGCAGTGAGAACAGACAAAGCCGACATGGAGGGGAAATGGCACTGTGTATGATAAGCACATCATCCTCCCAGAAAGCCTTTCTGTAGGCTCTCTCTCTTTTTTTTTTTTTTTAAAGGTTTTATTTATTTTTTGACAGAGACACAGCGAGAGAGGGAACACAAGCAAGGGGAGTGGGAGAGGGAGAAGCAGGCTTCCTGCTGAGCAGGGAGCCCAATGCGGGACTCGATCCCAGGACCCTGGGATCATGACCTGAGCCGAAGGCAGACGCTTAACGACTGAGCCACCCAGGCGCCCCTAGGCTCTTTTTTTTATAGACGAAGCATCTGAGGCCTAAAGAGGTTCAAGGACTTGACCTCAGTCACAATCTAGCTCATGTGGTGGCACCAAGATTTTAATCCAGATCAGCCTTACCCAGACCTCATGTTCTTAACCACCATGTAATATTAAGCTAGACAAAATGGAAATATGTTGAAATATATAAGGAATATATGTTGGAATGTATAAGTAATCTACTTTTTAAATAAGAGATTGGTCAGTGCTAACTCCTGCAGTGTGGATTTTCTAGACTGAGTAGTTTCCTAAAATTCCTGCATCTGTAACAGTACATGGGGGGACATGTGGCTGCAGGAGGTATAGTGAAACTTAAACGTGCCTTAGATTTTAGGGCAAGAAGCTATACAGTCTGGTCTTTGTAGTAAGACTAACTCATGAATTAATGATTCTTGATGTAGAATGTTAAAGCTTCACTGGTGATTCATTTGTTATAAACATTTACTTTCCCTTTTCGATTTTTTTTAAGGACCCATTTTATGAATCATTTATTTAGCACATAAGCAGGGGCGGAGAGGGAGAGAGAGAATCCCAAGCAGACTCCCCACTGAGCACAGAGCCCGACATGGGGCTCAATCCCACAATTCCCAAGACCATGACCCAAGCTGAAACCAAGAGTCAGACACTTAACTGACTGAGCCACCCAGGCGCCCCTCAAACATTTACTTTTTCTAACTGAAGGACAGAATCGATTGGTTCTTTGATATAAAGTAATTTTATGGGAAGTCTGCATTAAATGGTCCCTATATCTGAAAACGCTAAACGAAAAATAGAACATTTACTATTTGCAATTTTGAATAGTGATTATGAATTTGGAGTCAGACTCCCTGGCTCTCCCTTGTACTAGCATTGTGACCTCTGCAAGCCACGTAACCTCTTTGCCTCCATTTCCTCGTCTGTAAAGTGGGGATGATAATAGTTACCTTGGGCAAAGTGTTGCCGTGAGTATTTAAATGAGTCAATAAATACAGAGTACTTAGAACAGAGCCTGGCACAGTGAGTACTAGGACAGTATGGTCCATAGCATTATGGTCTGTCTTGTTGGTGCTACTACTACTTTTAAGATAGTAAGTCTCTTACGCTGTAAATGCCCCTAAATAGAAGTCACTGTACAGAGTTTTCAGAGATCAGCTAAGTGAGGATTCTTTTGAACTGTCTAGCAGGCATGTTGCCTGCCCTGGCAAGCCCTTGGGTGCAGACTTCTGGGCAGGGCAGTGAGGATGCATTCCAAGAGAGGAGAAGGGTTTGGAGAGACTCATGCCTGCCAGGCACCTGCTGCACATCAGGTGCTTTCTGTACAGGTTATGTGAGCTTGACAGAATCCATCTGAGGTCAGTGAGCAGGATGACGTCGTCCAGTGTCACACAGCCTGGCAGTGGCAGACTGCGCTCTCCAGGAGCCCACAGTCTCCCAGGCGCTGGAGCGCTGTCCAAGGGGGAAGGTGCCTCTGGGAACCTCACTTGTTCAGTGTGGCCCTAGCGCTGTGGCCCCATCATTGTTTGAACACTCTGATCTAGTGGGTACTCTTGAACGGTGGCTGCCCTAGGGCCCACCACTGTCTAAGGGCCTTCATGAGTGTGCATGTGTGTGTGGTCTCATGGTCTCTGCTCTGATGGGAAGCAGAGGGTGGCGGAATGAAGCCAGCAGCCTCCAACCCATGATACGGAAATAACATATAGTGCTGGGGATGTGAAGCTCAAGGCACTCTTAAAAAGTGCAAATGCAACATGGCTTTTAAAAGATTAGTCTGACGCAAAATGCAGCCCTCCAAAAAAAAAAAAATCCCACATGAGCCAGGAAGTGCCAGTCTAGCTAACTGACAAAGTCAAAGCACAGAAGCAAATTTTGCAAAATTGGAAAATAGAGATGCTGACAAACCAGAGATTCCAGGCAGGTCTAAATTAGAAATTGGCTGAGAGGGAGAAAAAGTGATGAGGCCCCTCATGGACTCCAGTGAAAACTCTTTAATTCACAGGCCTAACAGACCAGCAATAGGAAAGGGGCCTTGAGGATGAAGATGCATTCAGCAAGTGAGGGGGTGGCTCCGTTGCGTTCACTAGAAACAGACGGGTGGGTGAGGTGTAGGGCTGGCAGGCCAGTGGGGACGGGGTGCCTACTTTACCCTCAGCCCTAGACAATGCTCTTCCTTCTCTTTACTGTCTTTCCCCTGCATCCCACCTTCCGGCCCTCCTGCTGGGCCTGTGAACCGAGACTGAGCATCTGGCGCTCCGCACTGCATGGCCCGGGGCCCGTGGTGGGCAAGGCCGCCGGCGCGCTGCCCGGGGGGGGCCTGAGCGAAGGCTTGGCCACTTCGGCTTGCAGGTGACCTTCCCGCAGATCCCCCCTGGTGTGATGCTGCTTATCTCATTTGTCTGCCTTCGGCTTTAAAATCTTAAAATCCTAATTCGATTGTGTTTATGTTTGTGCCATACTTGGGGTCTGGCACTTGAAGATTTGGACCGGGTCCCACAAATATTTAGAATCCGAGAATGCCAGAGGAGAAAGGAGCCTCGGAGGTCAGCCATTCCAGTGGCCTGACTTGGCTTTGTTCTTGTGTCTGTCTTGAGAAGCAGTGACCCTGCCAGTGGGAAGGAAAGAGACGCAAGAAGAGGACAGCAAATACCATGTTTTTTCATTCTAAGACGGTGGCGGGGGGCACCCCACCAAAGGGCTTTTTTGAAAATCTGAAAGGCTCAGAAAAGCTATAGTATAGTAAGTGGACCTCAGTTCATCTGTTGTCAACCTTGAGAAGTGGCAGGCCCTCTGTCCCTGCAGGATCATGAGTGCCCAGCCAGGTAGGCACAGTGGGCAGAAGTGCCTGTGGGCTAGAGCCGTAGCTTTTGCCCGGGGGGATCAGAGCAGCCTAGGAGATGGGCCCGTCCTTTCTCCCACTGCCTCCTGGGCCTGGGGGCAAGCACAAGTGAGAATGTGTATGGGAAAGCTCTTTATACACTGGATGAAGTTCGTCCGGAGGCAGGGTGTGGGGGCATGGTGTTCCCCGGTCTGTTGTGCCCTCCCCTGACCCATCCCCACAGATCACACCAGCCCTTCCCACTCCTGCTGACCCCTGCGCTAAGTGGTACCTTGCCACGGCCAGCACGGCCCAGACTAACAGCCCCTTCCTTCAGGAAACAATCTGTACAGCATTTGTTGTCTTCAGTGAGGAATTGTTTTGATTTAGACAAATTGAAAAGCTGTGGGTTTTCCACAGTGTGTCCCCGCCACTGCCTCCTCTTGTTCAGGTGGCGGCGAGGATCTGCTCGGCACCTTCCTTCTGAGCATCGTACATCCCAGCGCCCGAGAATACTGTCCTGCCCTGCAGTGATTCGGGCTCAGCATCTTTTCCAAGCTCTAGAGGCTCAGTTTCTGCTAATTAGCAACTCGTGAGGTTGCAACGTGATGGAAAATAATTTTTATCATGTAAAAACCACAGCTCTGGGCATCATTCGACTATATGCCACTCAGGTGATACTTGCTTTTGGAAAAGTTCTGTAAATGTATTTTTCAAAGTCTTTAACACGACTGCCTGGTGAATATGTAGCTTCAGCTTCCTCAGTGCGCCAGGCTTCACCGTGCCTTCCCACAATGTTGCTAACCCCGCTCTACAATCAAATCATCACCATGCTGGCTGAAGTCCAGTCTTTGCTGTCAGTGGATGTTAAAGCGCTGTCCGGAACTCACTACACCTATCAATGGTGTCTTTGCTAGTAAGTTTTGCTAATTAACATCCCAGGTATGGATATGCTTTTGCAAAAAAGTATAAATCTCTAAGGGAGAAACAGATGTGTTCTCTGGAATGAGCTCAATGGAGATGGGAAGGGGTCGGGCTCATGGAAGTTCTGAGTTGCATTCCTTGGCTGCCCTGGTGTGCACTGGATGTGCACATATGTGCACGTGGTTTCCTGGGCCTGCCTGAGGCTTGCCCCCCCCCTCGTCACAGCAGGGTGGGGATTCTTCAGGAGCTGACATGCTACCTTAAGTCTAATCAGCCCCTAAAGGTTGGCCTTTTCATTTGGTTTCCTTTTCTAATTGATGGACCCTAGCCTAAAAAGTTCTCAGAGTCAAACATGAGCTCTATACAATTGCATCCTACACCAGACAGTGGAATCCTCACCAATGCTGTCCCAATTCCTTGGAGCAGGGGGCCTGCCTATGAGCAGGACTGCCATATCTGTGCCCCCATGTGGCCATTGTTGCAATGAACCCAGTGAAGTCTTTTTCCCTGGCTCCTTCATTTTCACGTCACCAAGCGCCCTGGTCTTATTTCCTGAACCCAAATAGAACCCTGCATTTGATGGGTGTGGCAGGCAGGCACTGTTTTTCTACCACCTTTCCTTTCCTCAAGCGAGGTAAGAGTCGTCCTGGGGCACGGAGGACAACTCAAGTTACCTGCATGAGCTTAGCAGACAGGCCTGCTTTGAATCTCATCTCTTAATTACCAGTTGTGTGAGTTAGGCAAATAATTCAATCTCTGTGTGTTCATCAGTGACATGTGGTGGCCAGGAGGAACAAAGGAGATAAAGTTTGTATGGTGCTTATCCTGGTGTCTGCCACACAGAGTGTCCAATAGATGGTAGCCATGGTTATTAGCTATCCAGGTCAAATCAGTATGCCTCCAGCCAGCATCTCTCCTCCTCTCCCTCCTACTTGGGTCCCTTCCGGGATCGGTGTCCTTGTCTTTTCTACTTTCTTTCCCCCCTTAGCATAGAAACAAGGTTGGCTCACCTGTTTTAAAACATCCTCTTCTCATCCCTGGACCTTTTCTGGTACCATCCTTGATCCCTTGTCCCCTTTCACTCCTGGGGTCTCTCCTCATTCCTCAGCCTCCTGCATCCTGGTACCTGCTCCTCAGTCCAGTGAACTACCTCTTGCCAAGAACACGAACATCCTCTCACCTGATTGCCACAATGACCGCAGTCCTTAGCCAGCATTCTCTCCGTAGCAGTGTACCGTTCCCCACCCAGAGTGGGTCTCTGCCTTCTGGGGCTCCCTCCCCAGTGCCCCACCAAGGGCCAAGTGCACTATTCTTTGAACTGGAACCAGGCCCATGGCCCAAGCCGCAAATCAGACCAGGACACGTTACCAGTGAAAGTGTTTAATAGTTAAATTATTTAAATAGACTTTTTAAATTTCCATGGGAAATCATAATCTTATCTGTTTTTGCAAGAGCAGGAATAAAAAGAGTGCACACCCTTGGAGGGAGTGAAGAGCTAGCACTGCACGGTGTCACCAGTCACTGCTGGGATAGGAGGGATGGGCCCCCAAGAGGCCGAGGAGACCGTAACCAACGGGGGGACCACCGGAGGAACTCAGCACACACACGTTACTCAGGTTGGAAGCAAAATGAACACCTGGCACCACTGGCAGGCACTATGGAGGGGCAGGGGACTTGAGACCACCACCATGGAGAAAGCCAGCCCGCCCAACAGATGCGAAGGGGGGGCGATGCAGAACTCAAAGGATGGAGCAGCAAAAGCATGGGCAGACTTGGGCTGGCAGTTTTAGGTCTGTAAGCTTTGCTTCTCAGAGAGGTGCTCAAGCTGGGGTGAGAGATGGTGTGTGGAACGGGGAGGCCGGCGCTAGGGTGCAGTGAGAGGCGGTGCAGGGCAGCATCAAAGTAACATCTCGCAGCTGGTATATAGCTGCGCCCCCCCCCCCCTTCAGGCTCATGTTGGAGGTGAGAAGAATCCTGCCCTGAGAAGCAACAGAAAGATCTGGGCACAGAACCCAAGGATTCTGTTTGAATATATCTCTGTGATGATCGTTTTTCACTTTCATGCCCATTTCCATTTTATACCCTTGTAGGGTATAAGAAATAATTTTTTCCTATATATTTAACTGCCCCCTCCCCCCCCCAACAAACAAAAACCAGACAAAAAATTTCTGCTAGCTTTGCCCTTTGGACGTTGAAGCTGGGCTCTCCCCTTTTCTCTGTCTGGTCTGCAGATGGAGAGCAAAGCCACCACCCTCCCTGAACCTGAGGGCTGCACTGTTACCCCAAGTCTGAGGCCTTATCTCTGGGAGAGCCACCTACACGGTAGCCAGCCGAGCAAGGCAGGCAGGTAAGGCTTCCTACCGCCCCCACAGCAGCTGAGCGCCCGTGGCCGTCCCTGAGCTCTCAGGGCTGCGTCTCTGCAGGCAGCAAATGGCTGACATCTCAGGGAACGGAAGAGGGGACAGTGGTTTGCCGCAGGCTCCAGCGGGGCCTGAGATGGGAAAACAGCTTTTTGTTTTATTATCCACTTGCATTTAACTGAAGGGAAGTGATGTGTTAGAGAGTTGGGGTAATGTATGCGTGCATCTTCCCACTTAATCTGAATGTAGGGCACCCCAAAAGGACACATGCTGCTGCTCTGGCTGGACCTGGGAAAAGCCCAAACTGCCTCGTCTGCGGTGAGGGCACCAGGCATCCTGTATGTGACCAGTTCCACAGCCTAAGCGCACACACCTACACCAGTCCACACGCTGACATCCGTACAGTACAAATGCTGGGCACAGCTATTTTCTAATATCATTTACAAAATATAGAATTCAGTATATTTGTTAGATCTCCAAGGATTTCAATAATAAAAAATAAAAAATACAAAAAAGACACGTTGGGATCCCCGCCCTCCCACCCCAGTGGCATCTTCGTTTGCTTGTGGGTCTCTCATACGCATACAACTAGCATAGTCTAAAGGGCACAGAAAGTTGTTTTATTTAATAAATATTCTTTTTCTCAGAACCACCCCTCCTTGCCTCGAGTCCTCTCGCCTCCCCTTCGCAATTCACTCTGTTCCCCTCGAAGAGGTGCGGGAGGAGGACTGTGGAGAAGGCCGAAGTCCGTCCACAGCCCGCCCTCCTGCCAGAAAGCCCCTCCATGGGGCAGGGGCCGTGGCCTCTGTCGGCAGTTGAAAGGCTCACACGGGAAAGCGGACCCCCGAGGCCCCTAGGTTCCCGGGGGCTGGAGTCGCGCCTTATCCCACCCGCCCCAGGCCGAGGCCTCCCCCTCAGCCCTGCCGTCACACGCCGGGCTGCCCCGCACCGTAAGAGCTCCGGCAGCCCCTTTCTACCCATGCAGCAGCAGCGCCCGTTAGAAAACTCGAGATTCAGATCACGCCTAGTGGAGTCTTCTACGGAGGAAACATCTTTGGTCAGCTTGGTGCTTGCAGGACGCTGGCACCCCGGGGCCTGGGACGGAGGCGGCTGCCTGCCCACAAAGGCAGAAGCTGCTTCTGGAGTCAAAGTGGAAAATCTCACTGGTGCAGCCACGTGGGCTAGAGCGCAGGCTTCCACCTGCCCACTGGCACCCAAAGAAGCCATTTCCATTTCTCTGGAGGCCAGGCTGCCTGGCATCACCAGGTGGCAGCTGCTAACTGAGCGGGGGCCCCCCGTTGAGGAAGTAGGTCATCATCTCGCCTTTGCCCTTGACCTTGACCACACCCCTGCACTCCAGCTGGTATGTGTTGGCAGCCAGCACCTGGTACATGTCCGTGGTGACCTGAGGAGGCAACGGAGGAGAAAGGATAGGTCATGGTTAAGCCGTGAGTCCACTGACCGGTGGCTCTGCCTGACTGTCCCCACCACAGACGGTGGGCAGCACCTCCCGGGCAGGGGCTCCCAGGGACTGACAGCTGCTCGTACTGCCTGTTGGAAACCAGAAGAGTGGCAGCACCTACTCCGTGCCAGGCAGTGTGGCCAGCCACTCACCTGTGCTATTCTGCTGCTCAAAGTGTGGCTCATGGTCCCTGAACTGCCTGTCCCTGTCCCCACTGAGAAGCGCAGAAGCTGGGCGGAAGTGCTTGGGCGCGTCCATAGCAATCGGACCCTGCTGCCATCGAGACCGAGCACGCGACCAGTGTGCTCACTCAAGTCTCACTCCACGGCAGGTAGGTTGAGAGCCACTGCTTATCTCATGTAATCTGTGCGGAAAGCGCTTTTATCTCAGGCTCAGACAACCTAAGTCCCTTCCCTGAGGTTACATCGCTACAAATGGCAGAGCGAGCCTGGACTCAGGTCTGCGTCCAACTGCCCATCTGCTGTAGCTTTTGGAACAGAGAGGGGACCCCACCGGTGGCTCCAGTCATCACTGCACTCTGGCCGGGCG
>NW_023270268.1:88398068-88461628 GCF_011800145.1 Mirounga leonina | reverse complement strand
GGCCGTGAATCTCTGGCTGGGCTGCTGGAAGGTGACCCTGCTGTGTGATCAAGGGAACGCCCTATGCGAAGGTGAGGTGCCAGGCCACTGTGTGGGTGCACAGAGTCCTTCACTTGTCTGTGGGTGGGGTCAGAAGCTCTGCACACACGTGCGTCTCCCCCCATCTCCTATCTTGTTGTCCCTTCTCCTCTTGGCACAAGAAAGCCATTTGGTCGGTCCCTCCGACAGCATCGGCACGCCAGCCAGGCCTGGCTGATCTGGCCAGGGCAATGCTTTGGGCTGACCCTTTGTTCAGAGGTCCCACAGGAGAGAGAATTTAAGGGACATTTAAGCAGTGTCAGTGCGAGCAGAGGGCCGTAAAGAGAGCACAGTTCAAACTTGGGAAAATGGAGGCCAGGAAAACTAAGTGACCTACCCACGGCCTCATGGGGCACTGGGGGGGTGGAGGGTACAGGAAGAGAGCCCCGTCCAGGGCCTCGCTGTTGTCAGATTGGAGCAGAGGAAATCGAGGAAGGCCTGAGAAAAAGCAGCTGAAGAGAGGCAGGCCTGGGCATCACAAGAGCCAGCTTGCAAAGGAGAGAGAGGAGCCAAAGTCTCTGGGTCTCTGGCCAGCCCCCTTGGCTGCTGGGGGTACCATCCCAGGGGGACGAGTGGCCTGGCCTGGTTCTCCTGAACCAGGCCCCGAGTGCTCCATTAGGCAAGACCTTGCTCCCTGCAGCCATCTTTGTGTCCCCTTGTATGTGTGGGTTGTGGCATGAGCACTTCTGTGGCCAGTAGAGGGCTTGGCACAGGAGTGAAGATCTGTCCAAGGTCCTGAGGGCTTGAAACACAATTGTGTTTTCCGAGCTCCCAAGACGTAGCCGCAACCACCTTCAAATTTGGCTGCAGAAATTCTGGCTGGGAACTGTGGGCGGCCTGCCCCCAAGCCCATGCAGCATCAGACAGAGCCCCCCCCCCCATGTGGGTGAGGTGGGCGGTGGATGCGCCGGCACTCACCTGGATGCGGTCAGGCACACCGGTGCTGTCCATGCGGCTGGCCACGTTCACCGTGTTGCCCCAGATGTCGTACTGAGGCTTGCGAGCCCCGATCACGCCGGCCACCACGGGGCCGATGTTGAGCCCTGTAGGGGACAGACCAGCGCTCACCCTATCATTCCTCCCTGACACTCAAGGTCCTCTGGGCCTGAGGCCATGCTTAGCCCTGCGGCTCCCACTCCGCTGCTGCCATCAAATGCCCGCTAACCCAGACCACAGAGGTGCGTTCACACAGCACTGCTCCTGAGTACTTGCCGCTCCTGCAGTCCATCACCAGGACCGCCCTCTCAAGTGTCCAGTGACCTGCGGCATCATCCGGTCGCCTTTCCTTAACCACCCCTCTCAGTGGCGTTTAAGTTTGCACTGTCAGTTCAGACTTTCTTCCCCCTACCTCCTCTGTTTCTATCAGGGGCACCGCCATTCTTTTTCTCAGAACCTAGCTCCTAGCCCACAGTCTCCTCTCTGTCCAAGTGCTCCTCCCCCTGGGTGTCTGTCTGAGCTAGCGCAGGGATGTCGCCGTGACCCAGCTCCAGGAAGCAAGGCTGCTGCCCTCCACGCGGGCTCCCTGTCTCGCTCCTGGCACATCTGCTCTAGGCTATCCACCGTCCCAGTCTTACCCACGCCAACCCCGATCACCCTGCCACTCCACTTTCGCTCTGCTGCTTCCCCTCCGCTCCAGGCAAGAGCCTTCCCCAACACACCTGGCTCAACTGACATCGTCTAGACATTCTCTGCCACGTCTCCACGCCCCTGGGTGCTCCCTCTTAGCACAGAAAGGGTCTCTCTCACAGGGGCCGCATGAAGCCTCACTGTTGTGTGAGACGTGGGACCACACACACTGCAGAATCTCCCAAATAGCAGTTTTGTCCATCCATAAGACACTGTCCTCCACAGCCCTCCTCTTTGGTCCTGCCAAGCCACATGGAGCTTTTCACCCCACCTGCTATTCCCAGGCCCGACTGGTCGGAAGCCAAGCTCACCGATCTTCATCTGGAAGTTGTTGAAGGAGTGTTCATTGATGTACTTCATTTGATCCATGAGCTTCATGGCAAAGTCGGCCAGGGCTTTGATGTGGGTCTTGCCCACCTTGTCATACGTAGAATCGTTGAGGCCTGAGGCGGCCATGTAGGTGCTGCCAATGGTCTTGATCTTTTCCAGCTGCCTGAACCGATCCTCGCTGATGATCTGGATGGAAGGAGGCCAAACCTGGGTCTCCACCAAGGCTGGGGCACTGAGGTCTACAGGGAAGGGTGGCAGCATGGCCCCCCCACGTGCCCCCCCCCCCTCGTTCACACAGGGGGCCCATCTGCACGCCAACTCGGTGCAAGACAGGGCAGGCCGCCTCCAGTACTCATCCATGTGTGGTGGCTGGGTGCTACCCTCCGCCCTGCACCCAGAGCCCCGGGCCAGCTCTCTAGTCACTTCAGAGCCTCTTGTCCCCAATAGGGGCTGGTGGCCATCTCCCCCCTTCTCTGGCTCACATCCCCATCCCTCCCAGGGACCCCCTTCTTCTGTCTCCAGGCCCCACCAGCCAGAAGCCTGCCCAGAGCCATTTCAGCCAACTTCAGTTACCCCCTGCCCCAGGAGCCTCATGGGCTGCTTCCAGCACAGCCCCAGCCCAGCTCCATCATCCTTCACCCCAGGCCCTACATTCCCACTGGGGTTGACCCCCTCACACTCCTCACTCGGCGAGCTCCCAGGGTCGAAATGCCTATTGGGCACAGTGTACCCAGTGCCTGGCACACACTGGGGATTTGGCGAGGGTGCGTATTTGTATTTCTGCCCCTGCTGTTCAGGGCTTTGCATCTTTGTCCTTCCTCCTCCCTTAGCCTGGGAGTCCCTCCTTCCTTGGACTCTCACAAAAGCTGGGCCCCACCCTGGGGCCTGCCCAGCCTTAGGTGGCACGAGAGGGGCGGCAGCGAATGGGGAGGACTGGCGAGACGGCCGCGCAGGGTCTCAAGGGGGCAGCCAGGGCGCAGAGACTTGCCATCCCAGCAGCCTGGGCTGATGCCCACCCTGCCACCTACTGCCCATGAGCTAAGCCCCAGCTGTGTGCCTGCTTCCTCCTTTGTAACAGGCTAGGGGAGGAAATGCAGGCAAGGGGCCTGCCCTCAGGTGCCCTGGCATCCCTCCCGCTCCAGGGGCCCAAGCTCCCCACTAGCCGCACCTCATCAAAGTCGGCGATGATCTCGTTGAGCAGCCGCAGGCACTCGACGCCCTCATTGTTGGCCTCCAGCTCCACGTAGAACTCGGAGAAGTTGGCGATGGAGGCGAACATGACGGCCACGCACTCGCACGACTGGTAGTAGAGCTCGTCGTTGCGGCGCTCGCGGGCCAGGAAATGGGCGGCCACGTCCTTGGGCAGGATGTTGTGCAGCAGCCGCCGGTTGTAGGCCTGCAGCTCCTCCATCTCCTCCTTCTCCTCTGTGGCCTAGGACGAGGCGCCCGGTCAGCGGGAGGGGCTTTCTGCCCCCCGCACCCCCGTCCCCCCGTCCCCACCTGCGGCTCTCCGCAGGGAGCAGCTAGCGCTCCGACCATGAGAAAAGGGAGAGACGTGTATGCCTCCGCCTCTGCCCTGCCTGCCCCTCAGAATGTGACGCACCGGAGGGCGCAGGCCCCGAAGGAGGGAGCCCCCGACTGGAAACATCCTGGAGGACAGGCTGAAAGCACCCTGTCTGCCCAATGCTAGACCGAGGCACGGGGTTACAGGGATGGTCCAAAACCACACCTCCCCCACCAATGGCCCTCCAGCTACCAAGCGCTCCTCAAGTGTCCATTTTCCTCTTCGCATCAGGAAATGCAGTTTGATGACTTTAACAGACTGACTCCATGGGAAAACGTCCTAAAGCCCTGCCCACTCTCCCCAGTTCCAGCACAGCCCCAGCCCAGCGCCATCATCCTTCACCCCAGGCCCTACATTCCCACTGGGGTGTGGGAATGTAGCCAAAACTGGCTTCTGGATTAGTTTAGGGGTGGGGCAATGGATTATCATGCACACATCCCAAAGCCAGGAGGTGCAGATGCCCCAAAGTGCTCCCTGGGGCGGGATGGGGACACCACCAGTGACTTTGGTTCTCCCCCAGTTTGGGTCCTGGGTCTGGGAAATTGAGGTCTGTGGTCACTCACGAGGGACAGTGCAGAGCCCTCGAATCAAGAGGCCAACAGTGGCCCGCAGGCTGAAACACAGAGATAGTCCTGCACTAAGGTGTGCAAGGAGCCATGTGACACAGGAGGGACAGAGTGCAGTCTGCTGGCTTCTTCCCCCTCGACGACAAACAAAATGGCCCCTCTAATGGGGAGTGACTACGTTGGTAAAACAGGCAGGTAAAGGATCATTAGCAGGGCCGTTGAAAAGATCCAGCCAGCCTGCTTGGGCCTTCTCTAATTAAATGTGGAGGCCTTTCTATTTGGCTGCACCGAGGATCTCCTCGAGGGCCATGACTACGTCCCTGGCCGCACCAAGGATCTCCGTGAGGGCCAGGACTATGTCCCTGGTGCTCCTGGCAGGTGGTGGCTGCTCGTGGGGAAACTGCTGGCACACCCAGCCAAGGCCACAGGACCTGGGTCCAGCAGGGACCCCAAGGCTCAGAGACCTGGCCTAGCCTTGCACCTGAAGTGAGAGGACCCATTAGGCCTAGAGCAACTAGAAACGGCCTCGAGAATGGGGGTCATGCCTAAGGAAGTTCCTGGATGCCAGGTGGGCCCAGTGGGCACGTGCTACCTTCCAGCCCCGGTGAGGTGAGACTCCTAAACAGGGCCACCTGCTCCTAGCTCTGAAAGAGGTGCCAGAGCACCTGGAGTGGGAATCTCTGTGCTTCTGGAGGGCTGCACCCTGGAGGAGCCCCAGCTGGTGCATCTGCCTCTGCAAGTGCGCTGGCCGCCTACAGTCCTGCCTGCTGAGACCCCATGCCTGGGCACCCAGGGGCCCTGCAGCTCCTTTGATCAGCCCAGCAGGTGGCAGAAACCTAACACATGCCCTCCTGTAGCGCATCCGCCCAGTGGCAGGCAGGTGGTGGAGGCTAGGGTTGGGACGCTGGGAGCACGGCGATTGCTGGGAACACAGACCAAGTCCTGCCCAGGAACTCCTGCCACATCGGGACAACTCTGCCCTGAGACATGATGTTGGGCAGCTCCCAACACAGCCAGCTGTTTCTAGGACTGGGCTCTGGCCAGGCAGGAAGACTCAGGGGCCACAGCCCCCCTGCTGAGCCCAATAAGGTCAGTGCTGTGGGAGAGGGATGGGAGTGGGCTCTCCCAAGAACGGAGACCCACGGGTTTGGCCAGGAGCAGACTTGATGCCTCATGCAGATGCTTCAGGGACGCTAAGGACCTCGGGCTTCCCCACCTCCCTGTCAGTACCACACCCACCCACCAGGACCAAAGATCCAACAGCAAAACTGGCTTCTGGGTTAGTCTAGAGGTGGGGCAACAGATTATCACTCACCCATCCCAAGAGCCTGTGTTCAAGTTTTTGCTTATTGGTATGTTGTTCCCCCCTCCCGAAGGTCCTGGAGGAGGACGGGAGATGGAGGGATGTATAAGCATCCTAAGCCCGTTGCAGGGGTTCAGTGGAGAGAGGCCAACACACCTGGCAGGTAGACCTGCTCACCGCCCCACCCCCACACATCTGTGCACAGGCCTTCTTAATCGTTTTCAAAGTGGGAGAGGAGCTGCTGCTGCCTGGGCACTGGGGTGGGGTTGTGCGGAAGCCTCAGGCTGCTCGGCTCAGCCCTGGCAGGCAGCTTCACTTTGACCCTGGGCACTCAGGAGCTAGACAAAGACGGGGGCGGGGGTGACAGGGCAGCAGGTCACAGGCAGGCTGAGTGGCAGGCTCACCTTCCCCTTGCTTCCACCCCTTTCTAGAGATCTCTGCAACACAACTGACTTGCACAACAGCCACCGTCTAGGGCGCAGGGGACCTCTTCAGAGCTCATGTGGGGGGGGGTGTGCAGAGAAGTGGAGGGACATCAGCCCTAGAGCCCACGGAGCCTGGTCAGCCCCTAGGAGAGCTGGCACCTCCGGGGAGCTTCCCCAGAGGAGAGGGGTGTGAGCGAGCCAAGAGAAGGCAGGGAGGCAGCAGTCTGAGCCAAGAAGGTAGAGCCTCACACTGGATATCTCCCAGGTCCCTCCCAAGCCAGGGCTGACCAGCGGCCTTCCACAGGCAAAACAGGTTCCCTCCAACCTCAGGGCATCTGCTCAGTGGGGACCTCAGTCAACCTCATGCAAGACATCCAGCAACAGGGGCAACTGGATGCCCCCATCTTTAACAAAAACTCAGGACCTCCTGCCCCAGCCTGAAGACTTGAATCTCAGTGTTAGGAAGAAGCTGAGGATGGAGGAGGCCTAAGTGAGTTGCAGGTGAGCTGGAGGAGGGGTCTGGAGATAGAGGCCAGGCCCGGCGAGGCAGAGGCTGGGCTGGAATAACCGGTCTGAGGCTGCCCACAGGGAAGACGGCTTTCTCACCATGAATGCCCTTGGGTGCCCTCCCCAGACCTTCTGAAGCCATCTAGCAGGTAAGGAGCAACTCGTCTCCTGCTAGCACCTGGAGCATTATCCTGCGTGTGGCCCAGGGGCATCTCCTCTTCCAGGTGGACACTATCGGGACACAGGGCACAAAGCCTGGAGGGTGGAGTGCGGGGCTCCCAGCACCCCACTGCCTCTGCCCCTGCCTGGGCCACCTCTCCCCAGGGCCGGGGCACATCCACCTGCTTAGGCTTCCTGTCGATGGGTCTTTGATGCCCCTTCCCTCCATTCTCCCCTGGAAGAGCCACTTCTGGTCACATCAAGCCCTGCTCAGCAGCCTGGTGGGCCAGCTCCCGCACTGCGGCCTCCATGACACGGCGCCTGCGCTCCCCATACTCCTCACCTCCTGCCACTCTTTCCTCCCCACCCTCCTGACTCCTTGCTGCCCACACCACAAACCGGAGCTGGCCATGCCTAGCCCCATGCCTGCCTCTGGACGCACACAGTAATGCCTGGTCGATATTTGGGACCCACCAAAGTCCCAGCACTGTCAAGGGTGGGTTTGTTTGGCATAAGCTCTGGGATTCTGTGTCTGGGCTCCCAAAAGCAGGGAGCAGACCTGCTGGGACATGGAGCACTGGTTAATTGGGCTGTGGCCTGAGCAGGACGCCCCATCAGTGCAGAACTAAGGCCCAGCCAGCCCAAGTGACAAACTTTTTCACTCACAAAATGCTGTGAGGTCTGGGTGCCTCCCCACCCCAGCCCCAAGGCCACCCACCTGCAGTTTCCAGAGGAAGTCCAGGCGGGCAGTGGACTCCACTTGCTGGGCATGCAGGTATAGGGCCAGCACAAAGACGGAGATGATGATGGGCGTCACCACCTTCAGTGCCACCTTGGTCGCGTGCTCAGGGCTGCGGGGGGAGGTAGATGCCTTGGCACTTCATGGCAGGCTCCGAGGCCCCCTCAGGCCTTTTGCCTCCTTCTACTACTCCCCCTTCTCTTCACCCTCCTGCTCAAGTTTTGCCTGAGGTAGGGCCTTCTCCAGGAAGCCTTCTTGGTTGGCAGCCCCATCGCAGCCCCTGCTCCCACGAGCAGCTCAGCAGTCATGACTCCTCTCCTGATGCCCCCCTCTTCCCCATCACTGGGAAACTTCTCTCTGGTCACATCAGGGGATCAATGAGGCGCTTGTAAAAGGCAGTATGTACATCCCAGGTCTCTCCCAGTGGACAAGATAGGGGCCGTGGGCACAGTAACAAGGGAGCCAGGCAGGCCATACTGACCAGCTCTGGGCTTTGGGCAAGTCTCTTAACCTTTCTGAACCTTAGTTTCCTAATCTGTAAAATGGGATAACGACACCCACACTTTAAGAATTAAAGATACTGTATACAAAATTCCTTGTATAGCATCTGACAAACAGTAGGAACTCCAAAACTGGTAGCTAATAATGGCTAATTACATTCCTAATAACATTATTAATAAATATTCCTAATAAAAGCAGCTATCCTGGGGCGCCTGGGTGGCTCAGTTGGTTAAACGGCTGACTCTTGATTTCGGCTCAGGTCGCGATCTCAGGGGCGGGAGACTGAGCCCCAAGTCAGGCTCCAAGCTGGGTGTGGCGTCTGCTTAAGATTCTCTCTTCCTCTCCCCCGTCCCTCCCCTGCCACATGCACGCATGTGCACATGCTGTTTCAAAAAAAAAAAAAAAAACCCAAACAAAAAGCCCACACAAAACCAAGCAGCTATCCCAAACCCTGCTCCCTGTCCCAGCAAAGAGCCCAAACCTTGAACTCTGCAGACTCCCTGCCCAGCAGCAGCCCAGTGCAGGGCTTACGCTACAAACCCCACAGGCCTTGCCTTGGCTCCTTTCTTCCGCAGCGGGGGCAGGGGGCAGGGGGGTGAGGTCACCAGTTCCCGTTCTCTGGTGCCTGGGATCTCACACATGCCCCTGAGGAAGAGCTTGAGGCCGTATGTTTTAGATGAGGCCTGTGGAATGGCCTGCAGGTCCTGATGACCCAGCTACTGAGTCTGGAGGTCATCTTGGGGAGGTGGGAATCATACGAGAAAAGAAGGGCATCTACCCAGTGAGGCCCCCTTGGTACCCAATGAGGAAAGGGCTTCCTGGCCCCCTGCAGCCTCCTGCTTCACTGCCCACCTTGCCGCCAAGGCCCCCTCCCCGCCGGGCACCACTGCTTTCTCTGCTGGGCCCAGGGCGGCTGGCCTCTGGCTGCACCAGGCCAAGGGCAGGGAGCGGCTCAATCAAACTGGAGAGTATCCACTCACCACTGGGAGGTCCCGTTGTTGTTGAAGTCTCTGTGAACAGGAAGTGGGGAGGGCTGTTTGGGGCTGCTCTTCTGCATGGGCAGTCTCCATGCCCGCTGCGCTCCCCTACCCTGCTCTGCCCCCCTCGCACTGCCATGCCCCCCACTCCTAGCCCTGCCACCCCACGCCCACTCCTAGCGCCCCCGCTACTGTTGCTCCTTCATCCCCCACCCCCAGCACCCCTCGGGATCCAGGGATATTTTCAGGATGGGAGGCTTGCAGAAAGCCCAGCCCCAGCTGGCGTCTGGTCACCATGACCACAAATCACCAGCCCTTACCTGGGACCCTGGGGGCCCCCAGCACATCCACCTGGGCAGAAGCCAGCCCACCTCCCACCCCAGCCCTTTGCTGCATCCAGAGGAGGAGAAACACTACCCCTGTGCTGTCCGGTGTGGTTGCCACAGCCACGTGGGGCTCCTGAGCCTTCACATGTGGCTAGTGCAAGTTAAAATGTCCCGGAAGTGTAAGATAGATACTAGGTTTTGAAGAATTAGTGTGGGAAAAAATGTAATCTGTTTCATTAATAATTTTATATTGACAATTGAAATAATATTTTGAATATATTGGTTAAATACAAAGATTAAAATACATGTTTTGCCCTTTTAATACAGCTACTAGAAAATTTTAAATGACATACGTCGCTTGCATTATTTATCTACTGGACAGTGCTGCCCTAGGGCCAAGCCAGGGTCTCCGAAACCAGAAATTATCTCCGTTCTCTACTGCTGCTCCAGCGGGAGGAGAGGAGAAGCTGGGGGTCGGGGAAGGAGCACGTAAGAAAAGGAAGCAAAGCTCCCAGCTCCTGCCCTGATCGGGGAGTAGAAAGGCCTGGACCTCCTCCCTCTCCTGGTCCTCACAGGACTGCAGGCTGCCCCGCTCCTGGGGCTACTGGGTGTCCCGGCTGTCTGCCCACAGCACTGCGCAGCCGCCGGGAGGGCCGGCCTTAAGCCGTAGATCCTTCATTACCCCTTCTTCTGCTCAGGTGACACTCTCTTCACCAGAAAGTGACATATCTGACACCAGAGTTATGGCCTGTTTTATCCATGACTGTTCCGCCACTGGCTCAGTGCCTGGAACATGGGAGGCCCTCAATAAATATCTTTGGATGGACGGATAGAAGGATGAATGGATCCCTTCCTATAACTTGGAGAAAACAGAGTTTGCTGCATTTTCTCAGGGGACACAGACCTGTCACATTTTTGCACTTCCTGGTGTGTGTGTGTGTGTGTGTGTGTGTAGTGGGGTGATGGGAAGAGAAGGGTATTGACATCAGGCACTTTATGAACATTTTACTACTACGGATATTATTCCCATTTTACTGGGAGCTAGATAGCTTGGGGTACAACTCCTAAGCCTGCTACCTAGATGTGGGACCTAATGGCTCATCATCATAACTAGGAGCCTTTGAGCAGTGCACAAACTACCCAACCATCCGTGGCAGCCCTGCCTACTTCGCTGGGTTGCTATGAGGCTGAAAAGGGATAATGTATGTCCCAGTGCCTAGCTCGAGGCAGGACACAGAGCTCAAGAAGAACAAAGTCTGTTTTTCTGCTCCCACAGACCTTGCTATTCAGCTCTGTTGAATCTTGACCCCTCTCTGGGCCTGAGGTGCCACAGGCAGATGGAGTTAAGTGAAAACAGCTCATCAGAGGCTGCCCTGAACAAATGAGGAACAATTCACTGAGGCCTGAGGGCAGGACTGAGTAGCAAACTGGAAGCAGAAGGACAGCAAGACCTAGTCACCCCGAGGCCACCCCCCGCCCCATATTGGGGAAGGGAGAGAGAGAAATAAGACACTGTGGTGCTTTACCCAGGTGGTCAGCTGGGGAGCAACAGAACACTCTCCTTGCAAGCCCCCCGTGGCCCAGTCTCCCAGCCACCCACTCTTCTGGCCTCTCTGCAATGCCCCAGACCCAGTGGGGGATGGGGGCGGTGCCACCTACATGGCATTGGCAGTGACCAGCAGGTCAGCATTGTCAAAGAGTGTGACACGGGGCACCTCGACGATGAGCACGTATGTGAGCTCAATGGCCAGCATGAGCACCAGCTTCCCAATGCAGCTGATCTGCAGGAACACGGAGCAGGCCAGCAGGCTGAGCAGCACGCTGTAGGTGAAGTACTGTGGAGAGAGGTTGGCGAGCCTCAGCGGCCCGGCCCCACCCTCCCCCGGCCCACCCTCCAGCATCCCCCCCAAGTCGGAGCTGGCCGCAGGCGAAGCCCACTCTGCCGGTGTTTCTGCTGATGCAAACTTGCGAGGGAAAGTGAAGGGCCCCGGTAGGAACCAGGAGATGGGGCTCCAGGCTGTCTGGCCAGTTGGCAATACAGCCCCATGGTTAGAACAGGGCTCCAGGCTCAGGCAGACCTGAGTTTCACCCCTGATTTACTATGGACTGGTTGTGGGACTTGGGCCATTTATTCAACCCTTCGAAGCCCCAGTTTCCCCATCTGCAAAAGCTCCTATGTCATGGGCTCACGGCTACAGTTCCATGACATGAAAGCACCTGGTGGCTTGGGCCTGGTGCCCTCAGGAACTGTGGGGAGCCCAGGGGCCCCAGCCCCGGGTCTGCAACTTTAAATCCAAAGTTCTGAAAACCGAAGTATTTCATGACTGATAGGGTGGCAACACCTGAGCTGACCTGATTTGGTGGCAAAAACCGCTCCAACTGTGTACTACTAATTAGCATCTTTGTCCTGCTTCTTGTGACTCTGCATACATTTTGCTGCAGAAATATTACTGTATGTCATTATCAGGTGCTGCCCAAACTATACTGGGGGTGTGAAACACCCTTTTAAACTCTGAAAAATTCCAAAATTCAAAATACATTTGACCTGGAAGCCTTCAGATGAGGGACTGTGGCCCTATATGATTTAGTTTAGGGAAGTCCCTTCTGGTCTCACCCCCAGGCAGCTGGGGTGTGGGGACTGCCCCGTGCATGGAGCAGATGCCCTGGGCTGGCTCAGCTGGTCACTCGAAAGCCACTCCCCAAGAAAAAGGTGAATGAAGCACCTCGCATACCATAGGCGCTTAATGCATGCCGCTCTCTAAGGATTCTCGGCAATGGTTCTTAAACCCAGTAACCTAGGGGTAGATTTCCTTCGGGGGGGCGATGAAAATGTTCTAATTAGATGGGGATGCTGATGGTGGCACACATCTGTGAATATACTAAAAACTACAGAATTGTACACTTTGAATGGGTGACCTTGATGGCAGAAAGGGTTCCTTTCTTCCCTCCCTGCTCTCTGGCCCACGGCAGAGGAGCTCGGGCCGTTTCTCCTGAGGCAGGCCTGCTGCCAAAGCTGAGGGTCCAGAAACAGCTCTGCCCTCAGGCTGAGACCAAGCATTCTACAGCCAGACGACCTGGGTGAGAGTTCTGGCTCTATCCCTTATTAGCTGTGTGACTCTGGGCAAGTCACTTACCCTCTCTGTGCCTCAGGGTCACCTGTATAAAAAAGATACTGTGTCTAAGGACTGAATGAGGGAAGCCGTCAAGTCCTCGGCACAGTGCCTGCGACACTATATAAACGACAGCCCTGCTGTTGTACTGTTCTACGAGAAGGCTGGCCTTGTTCACTGGTGTCCCACACATGGAGTGAGAGACGGGAAGGGAGGTCTCTGGGACGGCTGCGAGCTTGAGAGCCCACTGACCCCCTCAGAGCCGCCGAAGGCAGAGGGGGAGTGCAGTGGGAGGGTGTCTGTCTGCGCCCGGAACCACCCCCCATGCCTCCCCCTGCCAGCACCTCAGGGAAGTTGCAGTTGGGCCACGGGCTGCTGCAGAAGCCCCGCTCGTCCCCCAGGCTGTAGTTGGCGGCCGACCCCACCACGTGGCACGCGTTGACCTGGCCGGCGCTGATGTTGTGCTCGTCCGCCAGGCAGCCGAACAGGTCCCTGGAGTTACACATGAACTGGGGGCAGGGGAGGGCAGGGTCAGCCGCAGGGGCCAGGCCGGGGCAGCCCGTCTCCGCAGGGCGGGGGGTGCTCATCCCCTCACCCCCCGACCCCGGGCTCGGGTGCCCCCTGCCACAGAGCGGGGACAGGAGAGGAGCCTGGCGGAGGCTGAGGAACTGACGAGGTCCGCCCAGCTGCCCGGGGGAGGGGGTAGGCTCGCAAACTTCCCTTGGGGACTTCTCGGAGTCTGGATCCGCAGCCTTGAGGGCAGGGAACTAAAAGTCTGTGTGAGAGGCTTTAGGATCAAATCTGATTCCAGAGACCTGAGGTGAAGCCCTAATAAGAAATCCTGGGGAGGGAGAACTCCAGAGTCTGGGAAGGTTCTGGGAGGTGGAGCCACCTACCATGTTGACGAAAGCCGACAGGAACACTAGGGTGATGGTGAACACTCCGACCAGAGTGCTATTCATCTTAGACCGCACAATCTTCCTGGAGAGGGTCTGCAGGGGGGCCGGGAAGAGCTGTCCCAAGGGACGGGGGCGGGTGAGAAGAGAGAGAGAGAACAGAATTCAGTGGGGACTCTGCAAGCGCCATAAGGGAGCTGGTTGAACCCGCCCCCCCCCCTTGCCTCTGGCCAGCCTCACCCCAGGGCCTCCCTGAACACCCTCACAGGGTGCAAGACTCCAGGCTCACACCATGCACCCCTGCCTCCAGCGACAAGAGCACAGAATCCACAGCAGGCCCATCTGCCTGGGGAGCCTGCACAAGAGAGAGGCAGGATGGAAGCAAAGAGGCTCTCTTAACCCCAGCGGAGTGGAGGAAAACACATGAATCTGCCATGTGAATGCTGAGCTGGTCAGGATTACAATGGGTGGAGGGGCAGGAGATGGCAGGTGGGGAAGCCTGCTGGAGGGGCCCAGAACTTTCCCAGGGAGGGTCAGAGCTTCTGGGCAGTAGGGAGCTGTGGGTCTGAGGATTCGGAAGGGACCTGGGGTCTGGAGGGAGGGGACAGGCTTGTGAGAAAGGGCAGAGTAGCGTGTGAGCAGGAGGGTGGGGCCCTGGACGAGTGAGTTCAGTGAACCTTTATTCCAGGACTCTCACTGATCTCCTGTTTCCTCACCTAACCCTTCCGACATTTCCTTCAACTAGACAAACTACACGGCCACTCAAAGACCCACTGCAGTTGTGGTAATTAAATGACCCGCTCCACCATATCTGACACGGTTGGCTCTGTCCATCATGCCCTCCTCATCTCCAAAGCAGCCTAGATTTAAAAAGATGTTGGCAGACACAGAGAAACAAAGGGGTGGACTTGGGCTTCCCCTGTCCCCCCACCTCGATGCCTCCCGGTGAGGCTGGTCTACTGCATAAATGCCAGGTGTCCTATGGAAACCCAGAAGGGCAGAGGAGGGTGGTGGAAAAAGCACTGGACCGGGAGCCTGGAAATTTCGAGACATGGCTTTTCCTGTGTGGCCCTCAGCAAGTCACATCCCTTCTCTGAAGGCTCCCCATCTGTAGGACTCTCGGGGCCCTGAGCATCTGTGCACATTCCGGCTGAGTACACCAGATGACAAGGCTTATCCCTCCTCTGATAGTGACAGGATGGTCACACACACAATAAACAGGCAAAAGGACACCGCGTGATCACTAGGTGACTGCTCGTTCCCACTGTGCAGGAGACTGGCTTGTGTGCTATAGTGTTTCCTGCTGGCACATATGGGGACCTTGGTCTCCTGTTCCCCAGCTGTGACCCCCACTCACTATATGCAAAGCATCCACGTGGGCCCATCACATCTAACCCCGTGGGGCTTTGGGAAGCCGACACTAATATGCTGCTTGCTGTGCTAGGAGTCATAGCGTCCTTTGTCTCTGACCCAGGAGTCTCATGTCTCCTGCCAGCATCCATGACATAGTAAGGCTCACTTGCTAGCTTGCAAGTAGGGTGAAACCAAATCTCAGACCCTTCACTGTTCTTGCCATCAAGTAAGTGCCCTGGCTCACCCTTTGGTGTTGGGCTTTGAGCTGGGTGTACATGCTGGGAAGTATATCTCTTCTACCCAAATCCCCTTCCAGCCTTCCAACAAGGCCACTCCCTATTCAGCAGAGGGAAAGAGAGGACCACAGGGAAGGACACACCACAGCAGTGGTAGAGGCCTGACAACCTCACGCTATATGCGGGCCAGTGAAGACCTTGGATTCCAGCAGGGGCGCCCCCCAACCTGTGTTCATGTATCATCAAGTCTGTGGCATTATTCTGAAACACTTCCTTTTGGAGTAAGAAAGAACACTCAGATTAAACCCATTTATATGGTAGAAGGAGAGCTATGTGTGATTTGGAGAGCATAAGCTTTAATGAAAATCCTGCTTAATAGACACAGACACTAGGATATTCCACTCAATGGAACAGAAATAATCCCTTACATTTCTGATCAATTGATTTTGACAAGGTTGCCAAGATAATTCAATGCGGAAAGAAGTTGCTGAGGCACCTGGATATCCACATGGAAAAGAATGAGGTTGGGCCCCTACTTCATACCATATACAAAAATTAACTTGAAATGGATCAGAGACATAAATGTAAGAGCTAAAACTACAAAACTTGCAGAAGAAAATATGCAAGCCAAACTTTGTGACTTTGGGTTGAGCAATGGTTCTTAGAACACCAAAAGCACAAGCAAAAAAAAAAAGAAGGTAAAAAAAAAAAAAGATTAGTTGGATGTCATCAAAATTTAAAAATTTTTGTGTTTCATATACCACCACCAAGAAAGTAAAAAACAAAAAGGTGAGGATATAGAAAAATTGGAACCTGTATGCATTGCTGGCAGGCACAAAAAATGATGCAGCCGATGTGGAAAACAGTATGGAGGCTCTTCGAAAAAATTAAAAGCAGAATTACCATATAATCCAGCAATTCCACTTCTGGATATACACCCAAAAGAACAGAAAACAGAGGCTTGTACACCCATTTGCAGAATCATGTTCATAGCAGTATTATTCACAAGGGCCAAAAGGTGGAAGACCCAAGTGTCCATCTATGGATGAATGGATAAACAAAATGGGGAATATACATCCAATGGAGTATTATTCCACCTCCAGGAATGAAATGTTGACACCTGCCACAACATGGATAACACCGTAAGACAGTATGCTGAGTGAAAGAAGACAGTCACAAAAGGATAAGTACTATAGGATTCCACTTTTTTAAAAAAAAAGATTTGTTTATTTATTTGAGAGAGAGACATTGAGTGGAAGGGGGAGAGGGAGAGAATCTCAAGCAGACTCCGCACTGAGCACAGAGCCCAATGCGGGGCTGGATCCCTCAACCCTGAGATCACGACCTGAGCTGAAACCAAGAGTCAGACACGTAACCAACTGCCACGCAGGCACCCCAATATAGGATTCCACTTTTATGAGACACCTAGAATAGTCAAATTCAAAGAGACAGAAAGTGGAATGGTGGTTTCCAGGGGTGAAGGCAGAATGGGAAATTACTGTTTAATGGGTCTAAAGTTTCAGTTTGGGAAGATGAAGTTCTGGAGGTGGATGATGGTGACCTTTGAACAACAATGTGAATGCATTTCATGCCGCTGAACTGCACATTTAAAAAAGGCTACAATGGAAAATTCTGTATTATGTACATTTAAAAAGGAAAGTGAAACCCAGAGAATGGGAAAAAATTGTTGCAAGCTATATATCTAATAAGGGTCTTATAACCAGAATATAGTAGTCTCCTCTTATCTGTCTTATTCTAAGACCCCCCACTGGATGCCTGAAATTGCAGACTGTCCTATACTTTTTCCTATACATGCACACTTATGATAAAGTTTAATTTATAAATTAGGCACAGTAAGAGATTAGTAACAATAACTAATAATAAAATAGGGCAATTATAACAATATAGTGTAATAGAAGTTATGTGAATGTGGTCTCTCTCTCTCTCTCTCTGAAAATAGCTTATAGGATTCACCCTTCTTCTGCTGGTGATGTAAGATAAAGTGCCTACATGATGGGACGTAGTGACATCAGCACTGGGATGCAGCGTTAGGCTCCTACTGACCTTCTGACAATATGTCAGAAGGAGGATTATCTGCTGCCAGTCCGCAGCTGACCACAGGAACTAAAACCACAGAAAGTGAAACCACTGATAAGGTTTACTGTATACAAAAAGCTCTTACGACTCGACAAAAAGACAAAAAACCCAATTTAAAAATGGGACAATTTGAATAGATATTTCTCCAAAGAATCTCTATAAATGGCCAATAAGCACATGAAAGGATGTTTGGCATTAGTCATCAGGGAAATGCAATTCAAAAACACGACATACCCCTTCACACTCCCTAGGATGGCTATAATCAAAAGTCAGATAATAACAAGGGTTGGTGATGGGCGCCTGGGTGGCTCAGTCGTTAAGCGTCTGCCTTCGGCTCAGGTCATGATCCCAGGGTCCTGGGATCGAGTCCCACATCGGGCTCCCTCCTCGGGGGGAAGCCTGCCTCTCCCTCTCCCCCTCCCGCTACTTGTGTTCCTGCTCTCGCTATCTCTGTCTCTGTCAAATAAATAAATAAAATCTTTAAAAAAAAAAAAAAGGGTTGGTGAGGATGTAGAGAAATGAGAACCCTCATACATTGCTGGTGGGAATGCAAAGTAGCGCAGCTGCTCTGGAAAACAGCTTGGTGGTTCCTCAAAATGATAAACAGTTACCAGATGACCCAACAACTATACTCCTAGGTATTTACCCAAGAGGTAGGTAGAAAACTTATGTGCACTTAGAAAACCTAAGTGCACATAAAAGCTTGTATACAAAAGTTCATAGCAGTACTGTTCATAATAGCCTGAAAGTGGAAACTACTCCAGTGTCCATCAACTGATAAATGGATAAACAAAGTGGTTTATATCCACACAACGGAACATCATTTGGCCATAAAACGGAATGAGATGTTGTCACATGGTACAACATGGGTGAACCCTGAAAGTATCATGCTAAGTGGAAGAAAACAATCTCAAAAGGCCACATATTGTATGATTTCAGGCAAATTCATATAGAAAGCGGAGTGTGAGGCTGCCAGGAGCTGTGGGGAGCAGGGAAGAAATAGTGACGCTTAAGAGGTCTGGGGTTCCTTTTCAGGATGAGGGCAGTGTGCTGGAATTAGTGGTAATAGTTGCATAACTGCATGAATATACTAAAAACTCTTACAACTACATCCATATTACAATTTCATCCACCTTTATAAAGGTGAATCTTCTCTATGTCAATTGTATCTCAATAAAGCACTTACTAAAAATCCCTGCGCAAGCTCTTACTAGCTGTGTGACCCTGGGGAAGTTATCAAGGGCTCTGAGCGCAGTTTTCTTATCGATACTTGGGGGATCTCTCTCTCCCAAGGTGGCTATGAAGACTCAAAGAAACGATGCATTTTAAAGTGCTTTATAAGCTGTGAAATTCAACAGAAAATTCAGTTAATATTTGCATTTTTTAAAGAGCTCTGTTGCCAATAGGAATGAAAGTCCTTGTTTCCTATTAAAGGAATTTTTCTGTTTCACAGCTGGGGAAAGTGTTCTGGCACTAGCCTGAGGAGCTTGCTCTGAAAAGGTATGACAGATGGTTCCTAATTTGTGTCCAACTAAAATTTTGCCATTCCATCCTACCCCCTTAACCCATGTTACTTAAATCGTTTCAGTTCTGATCATCCCATCCATCAGTTGAAGGGTTTCTTTTATCATTTTGCACCCACCAGTAAAATTCAAGCAAAGGTGATTAGTAGATGCTAAAGGAAGGTGGCTGGGGGACAGGCTATGCACATGGGCTTCCTGGTGATGGTGGGACCAGGGGCCCCATGGGGCCACCTAGAGGTCAGGAGAAGAACTGCAGGCTATTTTTTAAATGCAATCCAGAATGTAGTTCTAAAGAATGATTGACTTCCGGGGGGGGGGGGGGGGGGGGGCGGTACATATATAAAAAATTTTAATTAATTTATTTTTATTAGTTTCAGAGTTAGAATTTAGTGATTCATCAGTTGCATATAACATCTGGTGTCATTCCATCAAGTGCCCTCCTTAAATGCCCATCACCCAATTATCCCTTACCCCCAACCCCCTCCCCTCCAGCAACCCTAAGTTTGTTTCCTAGAGTTCAGCATCTCTTATGGTTTGCCTCCCTCCCAATTTTCATCTTATTTTATTTTTCCTTCTCTTCCCTTATGTTCATCTCTTTTGTTTCTTAAATTCCACGAATGAAATCATATGGTATTTGTCTTTCTCTATTTCACTTAGCATAATACTCTCTAGTTTCATCTATGTCATTGCAAATGGTAAGATTTCATTCTTTTTGATGGCTGAGTAATATTCCATTGTGTATATGTACCACATTTTCTTTATCCATTCATTAGTCAATGGACATCTGGGCTCTTCCCATAGCTGGGCTATTGTGGACATTGCTGTGATAAACATTGGGGTGCATGTGCCCCTTTGGATCACTACATTTGTATCCTTTGGATAAATACCTAGCAGTGCAATTGCTGGGCCATAGGGTAGCTCTATTTTCAACTTAATGCATTGGCTTGCTACAAGCCGATTTCTCTTGTCACCCTGTTTATTTATTTATTTATTTTTAAAGATTTTATTTATTTGTCAGAGAGAGAGAGAGAGTGAACACAAGCAGGGAGAGTAGGAGGCAGAGGGAGAAGCAGGCTCCCTGCTGAGCAAGGAGCCCAATGCGGGGCTCAATCCCAGGACCCTGGAACCATGACCTGAGCTGAAGGCAGACGCTTAACCAACTGAGCCAGCCGGGCATCCCTTTTGTCACCCTTTAAAAAGACCTGCTCTTGACTTTAAAACCTCAGGCAGGAACCCAAGAATTGCGGTTTTGAAATTTCCAAAAGATTTGAGATCCTGCTCTAGTAACACTTTATAGAGTATCTCATCACCTGGAATCAAAAAGTTCATCTGTATGTTTGCCCTAAATCCCATCTTCACTAACCCCAGTGTGGATGGTGAAACTCTTCACCGGGGGCACATCTCTCACGGGGACGCACCACAGCTGCAGCGATCCTGGAGACCATTTTTTGCAACAGGATAATTGTGCCCGTGCAAACCAATTGTTCGATGCTGCTCACTCACAATTACAGCTCAGAAAAAGAATTGATTTTTTAAAAATTACCAACCAGTACATTCCCAGTCTGATTAATTCAAATCAATTCAACATGAAAAACAGGAGTGGGGACATAATTAATAAATCATGACTGGGGTGAAGGACAGTTTTGATTCTGGCCTCTCTGAAAGCCTCCAGGCAAATCAATGACCAGCCTGGGGCTCTGGTTCCTTGTCTGTGATGCGGGGTCAGGGGGTTGCACAGATGAAAAAAAAGTGATGAAATCTGATGGGAGGGAGAGGGCACCTGGGTGGCTCAGTGGGTTAAGCATCTGCCTTCGGCTCAGGTCATGATCTCAGGGTCCTGGGATCGAGCCCCACGTCAGGCTCCGCACTCAGCAGGGAGTCTGCTTCTCCCTCTCCCTCTGCCCCCCGACTTTTGCTCTCTAATAAATAAATAAAATCTTAAAGAAATCTGATGGGAAAAAATCTTAAAACTGTCTTTTTGACAAGAAACAATGTGAAAAAGCAGTAGCTCCTACTACATAAAATTTTTTTTAGAGATATGAAAACTTCAGAGGCTGACCAAGGCAGGCAGAAGCTGACCCAGCCCCACACCACTGCTCTCCCAGGGCTTAAATGGACATATTAACAAAGGCAGTGTCTTTGAGAAGGATTATGGGCTCAGAAGTCAAGAACCACTGGGATTTAAATCCCAGCTATACCACCTAGCCTCAAGGCTTCGGGAACGCTGCCTGACCTCTGAGCCTCATCGTCATCATCTGCAGGGTGGATGTAATAAAAGCCACCTCAGACGCTTAGGAAACAGAGCTCAAAGGGGCAGAGCTGGGATCCAGACCCTAGACTGATGGACTCAGAAGCCATGGGAGGAACTGAGATATGCCTCCCGGAATGAAGAATTCTCTATCCCCAAAGGAACATGTGTCTGGCCACAACACCCCCTCCCGCTAATAGAGTGTGACCCCGAGCATGCTGGTGGAAGCTGAGTGTGGGGGTTCTACAGTCCTCACAGGACAGAAGATACCTAAGAAGTCAGAGGTACTGCTGTGTAGGAAGACCCTATTTCAGAAACCGGGGACAGCAGTCGGGCTGCAGTGGTGGAAAGGAGAGTCAGCACAGCGGGGGGACTTGGTGAGGACATTCAGGCTGCAGGGAGGGAGAAGAGGTTTCTAGTGACTGCACAGAGCATACAGAGCCTAGATGCAGCTCTGCTCACAGTTCCCAGGAGCTCAGACAGCCGGGTCCCAGAAGTCCATGGGAGGCAACTAAGAGGGAGCCAGCAGTCAGGAGGAGGAAGGAGATTTAAATATACACATGTATGTACCTGTGCACACATAAGTGCGTGCGCGCACACTCACACACACACATACACACACACACACACCGAGAACTATGGTGCCAGGTCCTCCTTCTGTGCCTATCTACTACTCCCAAGCCTCAAAATGAAGGAGAGGAGGCTGGGCTTCCAAGCAAGGAAGTGCTAATGAGCCACACTGAAGACAGGAGGGTCCAGGCCAGAACGTGGGGAAAGGAGGGAGCCACCCTCTTCTACCCATCTGGGGGGTGGTAGCAAAAATGCTGGCACTGGCAGAAGCAGGCCTGGGGGGCGCAGTCGGTTAAGCATCTGCCTCTGGCTCAGGTCATGATCCCAGAGTCCTGGGATCAAGTCCTAAGTGGGGCTCCCCACTCAGCAGGGAGTCTGCTTCTCCCTCTCCCTCTGCTCATGCTCTCTCTCAAAACATATAAATAGAATCTTAAAAAGAACAAGAAGTAGTAGTAGGCCTGGGCTGCTTCACTGGATGATGGGGCAGAAGCCATAGGGAAGCTGATGGAACAGTCAGAGGTGCCCAAAAAGAGAAGAGGCTGTACTCAGGAGATGTGAGTGAACTCACCATCCCTGGAGGTAATCAAGCAGAGGCTGAGAGATTCCAACCTCAGGTGGGTATCTGGGCTGCTTCACTGCTCCAGCCATTTCCAATCTGAGATTACCAGAGTCTGTGGACCCCGTGTGATGGCAAGGAGGGATTCAGCATGGCTTTTTCTAAGACGAGCAGCTCTGGTGCCCAGGTCAGCACAGATGCTGAAGGAAGGGAGGAATGACGTGTGCAGGTGTTCATTCAGCCCAGCCCCAGAAGAAAAGAAGTGCTTGAGGGAGGAGACTTTGGGCAAAGCAGCGCAGAGACAGCGGGGCCCTGAAGGGCAGGAGCAGCGGGAACAGGAGACCTGGGCACCCAGTTAGCCTCACGTCGAGGCGGGAGTGTGAACTGGGCCTCGCATGTCAGATCAAACAGGCCCAGGACGCAAGGGCCATCAGAGCCCTCAGGAGTGAGTTTCCCAACACCTTCCCACAGGAAGGACCCAGGCAGCTGCCGCCTGCCAGACAGCCAAGACCACGGAGTTGGCTCCTTTCAACTAACTCAGTCGACACTTTCTTCACAGTTCTCTCTTCAAAAAGGGTAAACTATGGACATTTGAGCAACTAAGTCCATGCTGTTTGGGGGACATGGGAAAACAAATGGAATAGAGAAAGCCACCGTGGCTGACAGAGCCACTCGGCTGCGGGTCCGCTGAGCCCAGGCCGCGGGTAATTTAGGGACTGTCGTATCTCCTCAGAAAGCCACCACCTGTGACTCCTGAAAAACCGTGGAAGGAAGATGAGAGATGTCTGCGTTCTGGCACAGGGCAAATGTTTTCAAAGGGAAAACAGAATGACACGGGAAGTCCCAGTCTAGTCAGCATCATGGCCGTCCCTGCAAAGGTGATCCGGCCGCCTGCAGGCGGTGGGGGGCGGCAGTGCTCCATGACGGGCCACACGGTGGGGACACAGAAGCCAAAGGACAATTACCCCCTTCATGTCTTAGTGTGCAAACAGTTCATCCACAACACGGAGGAGGAAAGAATAATGAAATGGGAGAGGGATTCATACTACAAGCAACTTCTCAGGTTGGGGTCTACTTCGCAGAAGGTGGAGAAAGGCTGAGATGGCGCATCAGAGGTGGGGGGCGGGCGGGGGCTGGGCGCAAGGATGCAGCCAGGACCTCAAGGCGGGTATTAGAGTCTACTTGACTCCTGGCCCAAATTAGCAGGTGCCAGACTTGATAAGCCAGGGAGCACTTTTTTCCTAAATAAATAGTTTACAGAAGCTCCCCACTGCAAGATAGAAGCAGCAGCCTCCCCTGGGTGAGGGGTGTGTGTGCGGAGGGGCGAGGGACGGAGTGGGGGCAGGAGGTAGGCACTCCCTTCCCCAGCCTCCCCTGCGGGGACCCTGGCCTCCTCAGAACTGTCAGAAAAAGCAGTGGGCTGGATAAAGGAATTGAGAATAAGTTTATTGAATGTGACACTGATTACAGAATAGATAGATCCAATGAAACACAAGGAGCCAGGAATGATTTTCATAAATAATCTTGAACAGTAGCAAAAAGAAGTCACTGGACCAAGGTATGGACTCAAAATGGCCAGTGTGGTAGTGGGATGAGCCTTTCTCCCTCTCCTCCCCTTCCCCTACCCCCAGATATACATGCCAATCAGGGAACACAAACCAGGTGAAGTCAGGGTAGCTCAGGCCTACCAAAGCAGCTAACAGGAAAGAGAGAAATCTAGGTTCTAGTTTTAAAATTGTAGACCAGATATAGCTTTGATTCTGACTTGAATAAGCTAATTAAGTACCTCAAAGAGACAATGACTTTGCCTCAGTTTATAACTTAAAAAGAGAAAGAGTCTTCTGGACGTTCAAAAAAAGAATGCTTACAAGGCCCTTTTAACTACGGTGTACCATTTGTTGTTGTTTGTTTGGTTGTTGTGACTTCTTTTATGGTGGTAAAACATATGTGCCATAAGGTTAGCATTTTAACCTTTTTTTTTTTTTTAATTTTTTCTTTTAAATTTTTTATTTATTTGCGAGATAGAGAATGAGAGACAGAGAGCATGAGAGGGAGGAGGGTCAGAGGGAGAAGCAGACTCCCTGCTGAGCAGGGAGCCTGATGTGGGACTTGATCCTGGGACTCCAGGATCATGACCTGAGCTGAAGGCAGTCGCTTAACCAACTAGGAGCCACCCAGGCGCCCAGCATTTTAACCATTTTTAAGCATTCAATTTAGTGGCATTAATTCTATGCATACCGTCAAACAACCATCACCGCTCCATTTCCAAAATGCTCTAGTTCCAAGACCCTTCCATCACTCACCCCATACAGAAACTCCACACCCATGAAGCAATAACTCTCCATCCCTTTTCCTGCCAACCCCAGAACCATCTAGTCTACTTCCTGTCTCTATGAAGTTGCCTATTCCAGATCTTCCATATAAGTGGAATCACATAGTCTATGTCCTTTTGGGTCTGATGTCTTTCACTCAGCATGTTTTCAAGGTTCGTCCATTTTGTAGTGTGTGTCAGAACTTTATTGCCTTCCATGGATAATATTCCATCACAAAGAAGTACCCTTTTTGTTTGTTCATCTGTGCATGGATATTTGGGTCGTTTCCACCTTTTGGCTGTTGTGAATGTACCATGTGCTTCGATAGCCATGAGATGAAGAAAGTGGAACGGCCCCCTGGGGACAAAGCAGGCTTTTGGGGGGTAAGGGGGGTAGGGGGGATGACAACAGCAAGACCAAAAAACAGGCTATGACTGAACACAAAGCCTTGAGGAAGGAGCTGGAAACCAGGATTAAATCCTCTACCACTCCAGATGATTCCCGGGGGGCCTTCCCGTTCTGACAATCAGTCCACCAAGACCTCGACCATTAGATAATTAAACAATGATCAGTCTAATGAAATACCCTGCTTGGAGGGTAGAGAGAGAACGGTGACTTTGGAGGTGACCAAGGTCTAATCCCCCCAGAAGAACGTGGTGCCCACGGTAGAGAATGATGGCAGAGCCTGCCCCCCACACTTCCTGGGGCTTGGCTTCAAGTGAGAATCAAGGAGGAACACAGAAATGGTTCCAGCACAAGCTGGAGGGGCTCGTACCTGCCTGGGGACAGGGCGCTTTCTGGGACCAGGCTGGCCTGTCAGGGAAGTCTGAAACCACTAGGGAAGGAAATGAGGGAAAGGCTTGGTGGACAAAGCAAAGGGGATACCTGAGTGGCTTCTACCACAAACCAGAATGCCTTGTGGCCAGGTCCCCCTGAAGCCTTGCAGGGGGGTGGGGGGGTAGCGCACAGCATGCCTAAGAGGAGATATGGGAGAAAAACACAGAACAGGGTCTCATGCCCACATTCTTGGCTGTGTGGCCCTGTCTGAAACACTGAACCACTCTGGGCCACTCTCTTCATCTCTATGATGATTGGCTCAAAAGCCATCAACCCTCTGGTCCCCTCCAGGGCCAATTCCAGGCACATGGGGACACTGAAGGGGGTGTGGAGAGAGATCTCTTCCATACTCACTCGTTCATCAAATGTTTACTGACCACTGCTTTGTGCTAGATACCCTTCCTTCATCCTACCTGACACCAAGGGGACAGACAGGAGAGGCAGTAACACGATCTTCTCATTGCAAAGATTTGCAAAGGCAGATTACAATAGCCGATACCACCAAGTCTCCACTGACAAAGCACTCCCTGCAGTCTAGCTTGCTGCCGATGCCAATCAAGAGTGGTGCCCCAGCATCATGCACCCCAATCCCATCGGGCTCTGGGAGGAGCTCCTATCCGTGGGCTGGGAAGGGAAGGAAGAAGGCGACAGGGGGCTCAGGTGCGAGCTAGACTCACCTTCACGCAGGAATAGATCACGGACACAAATACCACCAACGTCAGCAGCAGGAAACAGGTCAGGTAGAAACTCAACATGAACACGGAGCTGGAAAAAGAGAGGAGGTGGGGAATTCTGGGGCTCTGAAAGCCTCTGGAAGGAAAGAGAGGTTGCTCCATTTCCCCTGAACCCACTGCCCAGTCTCTCCTAGCCCCTCACTGAGAAGGGGGCTTACACAGCCTTGTGAACTGATTCAGGAGCCCCTCCATGGTGGTCCGGCTCCTGTCCTTGCCATCTCCCGGCATGGAGTGGAAACCCGCAAGGGGCTGAACTGAGAAGTGAGTGTCACCTGCTCAATGTTTTGCCTAATTCTTAGCTATCCACAGACTCACTTCATTTAGCTTGGAAGGACCTATTTTAAAAGTCACCTCGTTATTCCCTCCCAGCAGTTACTCATGGCTAGGTGAGGAACTGTGAAGGCTGAAAATGGGATAAAGGGCCATCATTTCTAAAACGCATTTGTCAGCAGCCCAAGCAGACACTCTGAGAAACAGCAGGGATGCGTCCCTTTGGAGGCAGAGTCCCTAAACCCTGTACCCTGCCAGGCCCCACGACAAGTCCTACTCAACTTGCCAGTTCAACACGAAAATGCAAGGAATTCCCCCTGTCCCTGCTGCCAGGGACAGATCACAGGTGATCTTAACGTTCACCAAGGGCCAGAATCCTCAGACAAAAGAGCTGCCGGTGACTTTCCATCTGGAGCCTCCCACTGGCCCTCCTGGGGCCGGGACTGGCCTAAGGTACACCCCATCATATCAGGAGGTCACAGAAATCCCTTTTCCCTTCCGGGGAGTGAGAGTGGCCTGGAGATGTCAGGCGTCATTAGCAGGTTAAAGGCAAGCAGAGGGCTTGACAAGGCAGGGGAATACCTCTAGAGAGGCGTTCAAAGGGCGTCTTTGTTCCAGGCACCCCCAGAAGCCAGCACTTAGATGCTTTAAACAAGCAGAACAAGGGTAGAGAACTCTCTTCAGAGGGAAAGAAAGACCTTTAAAGTAGCTTTGAATGCTTCCGTAGAGAGAGGACTGCTGGAGAAAGACTTCCGTCAATGCCTTAGCAGCTCGGAGCTGTGGCTGGGGGGAAGGGAGCCACTGCAGGCGGAGCAGGGACCAAGGGAAACCCAGCCCACCAGCCATGCTGCAGAAACAGAAAGGCAAGCGGCACGGAGGCAGGGTTAGAGGCACCCAGGCTAACCGGACTGTCAAGAGCAGCAAGGGGACAGAAAGGCTAGGTCGCTTATTTATACCTGTAGCTCCATTTCCATATAGAAAAAAATGGGGTCCTGTGTCAATAAAGACCCACAGTCCCACCAGCTCTGCACCACCTCAGCGTGGGGGGCAATGGGGATTAGCTGCACAACCAGAGGGCTGGTGTCTGTGGTATCCTACAGAGTCACAGTGGACACAAATGTCAGGACCATCTCTGCAACAATGTGTCATCAAAAATAAAAGGCACTGAGTACTACGACAGGTAGGCATCATGTACCTCCCGATAACATGCACTAAGAAGGACACATCACTTCTGTGGGATTCTTGTCAAAACTGCATAACCTCAACCTGTGAGTACACATCAGACAAACCCAAATGGAGACATTCTACAAATTAACTGGCCAGCACTCATCAGAAGCTCCAAGGCCACAAAAGACAAATAAAGGCTGAGGAAGCATCACAGATTAGATCACACTGAGGAGAAAGAACAGCTAAACGCAATGTGGGATCCTAGCCTGGCTCCTGGGACACAAAAAGGCCATTAGGGGCAACGCTGATGGAATTAGATTACAGTCAGTTAGGTAATAGTGCCATTCCAGGGTTAATCTCGTGCCACTGACCCTTGTACTGCAGTTACCTAAGTGTCAACATTAGGGAAAACTAGATGAAGGCTGTACAGAGACTCTCTGGTACTTCTGTAACTTTTCTTTAAGTCCACAATTACTTCAAAATGAAAAGTAGAAGGTGTCGGGGTGAGGGGACTCTACTAGATTCAGTTGGACTTAGGAGACATAACCAAACACAACCAGTGGATCTTGAGTAGATCCTGGCTATGAATAAACTAAAAGTAGGAGACATTTGGAGACAATTCTGGAAATGTGAACATGGATTTGGTGTTACATGATTGCAGAGAACTGGTGTTAATTTTGTTTGGTATATAAGGCATTGTGGTTAAGAGGGAAAATGCCCTGAAAATAGATATATATTGAGGGCTTTTGGGGGAAAATGTCCTTTCATCTAAAATTTAAATAATCAGGGACACCTGGGTGGCTCAGTCATTAAGCGTCTGCCTTTGGCTCAGGTCGTGATCCCAGGGTCCTGGGATCGAGCCCCGCATCGGGCTCCCTGCTCAGCAGGAAGCCTGCTTCTCCCTCTCCCACTCCTGCTGCTTGTGTTCCCTCTCTTGCTGTGTCTTTCTCCGTCAAATAAATAAAATCTTTAAAAAATAAAATAAAATAAAATTTAAATAATCAGAAAAAAATAGATGAAACAATAGTAAAACATCAACAATAGTTACATCTAGGGGATGGGTGCTGATTATATTAATTACTTTGCTTTTCTGTGTGTTTGCAATATTGCATAATAAAGTCACAAATGTGTAGATACATGCACACGTGCACATACAAATGTATATACACACACAAACATAACAAAGATAACACAAGCGATTATCTTCCTTGTCTACATGTGACTCTGTGACTATCTACCTAACACTTCATTTCTGGAAGCCCACTGCCCACTTCAGAGTGGTCCCCTCGGAAGCCACAGGCCTCTCAGGGACGCGACCAGTCCTTGGAAGCGTTCAGGAGTATCTCTGAGAAAAGCCTTTAGAACCAGAAATCCATTCTTTGAAATACCCAGAGTAGCAGAAAACCTTTATCTTTTGAAGATGTGTTAATGGTTTTGCAAGAACCAAAGGTCACACGGAAGCAAACGTGGTGAATACTTCAGGTGATTTAAGGGCAACCACTGTGTGGGTGACAATGGGGCGAGATGATAAAGTGCTGAGTCTCTCATGCAGCAAGGCAGGCCCAGGGAGGTTTCCCGCCCTGTCACAGGGGACTCAGACTCGTGGCTTCCCCATCCCACCGAGGACACATGGGGAAGCCTCTCCTTGTCTGAGCAAGTCCGACCCCTGCCTCTGCTTGCTCCATGACCTCCGTTCCCACCCCTGGAGCCCCACAGCCAGAGGGACGGTACTCACTGGGGCACGATGGTGATCTGGACAAAGCAGATGAAGAGGAAGACAAGCGAGGCACATGCCACGTAGGCACCGAATCGGTCATCCACCTGCTTGGAGTACTGAGAGGAGGGCACGGGGTGAGAGGGGCCCTGCGTGCTCCAGCCCCGCTCCACCCCAGACACATGCGGGCAGCCCACTCCCAACACCTGGAAGAACCAGCACTAGCCTTCGTGCTCAAGAAAACCAGTTCAAAGCACCCTAACGTGGTGCCTGTGGGGACGGCAGCTGAAATGTGTCAAACCAGACACTTTCTGCAGGTCGGGTCACTACAAGAGTCATTCATAATGATCCTGGCTCAAATCACGGAGCACCATCTACCCGCTAGGACACGCGACCGGTCCGAGTTGTCCTCCCGCATCCTCGCAAAGCCCCGGAAACAGAACCTATGTAGCTGCTACTTCACAGAGGAGCCCGGGCTGGGGCTCAGGGTGGACGGGAGGCTCGCCCCAGCCCCAAATCACGGAGCTCATCTCCCAGCCCCCAGTTCCTCCTGCAACGCCAAGCAGCGTCGCCCACAGAGGCCGCACTGGCACCAAGTCACCAGAGAGGGCGCTCTCGGCTCAGGTCCCTTTCTCACTGGCCAACGAGTTTGCCTCACAGGACCGAGGTTGGGTCTGGCTCTGTCACGACTTCACTGGTGGCCTACAGCAAGTTGCCCACCCTCTCAGTCACAACGTCAGGAGATGGGACAGAGAGATCTCGACTGTCCCGACTTTTCTCCAGTGTGCCAAAGGCAGCTGGGAGGTCCACTGGTGATGATGTTCATAATGGTAACAACAATAAAAATAAAATCGATAGCAACTAACATCACTGAACATCTACGTGGCAGATACTGTTTTATGTGTTTTACACATATGGACTTGTTTAACCCTCACTATGACCCTCTGAAGAAGGTATGGTAAGGAACCCCATTTTCCAGATAAGGAAACTGAGGCATGAGGAAGTTAAGACTTATCCCTTCTGACCGTGAAAAGCCTCCCTAAAATCTCCATCTCCTGAATAGTGTGGCATTGGAGCAGGCGACACTAACAAGAAAGGGCACTTTCTGTGGTGATGGGGACAGGCAGGGAGCCGCCTATTGCCCTGTCCTCCTCCCTCTGGTTCTGGTCCTGCCCAGGGCCTCCTTCCCACCCAGGGGGCCGTACCTTCTTCTCTAAGTCAGGCTCCCTGAAGGTCAAGAGGAACTTGCGGACATGCTCAGACCGCAGCCTGTCGATGCTCCTGGCGTCAATGGCACGGCCCAGAAATTCGTCCACTTCATCCTCAGGGTTTGCACTTTCCTGGGCGTTCCTGGGGAGCAAGAGGCGCAGACCCAAGCTGACCACCAGGGGGCACCGCTGACTTGGCCCCCCTGTACCCAGGCCCATCAGAAAGGCCCTAATAAGGGGTGGGGACTCTGGGACTGGGACGAGGATTGCCAGGAGGCCAACTCTGGGACTGGGACGAGGATTGCCAGGAGGCCAAGTCTCCCCTCTTAACTGCACACATGCAGAGAAAACTGCCCATGTCTGACCCACTGGCTGAAGGGCCTCGCTGACAATAAGGCTTTTCTGACTCTACTGATATATTATTGTAGTACAATAATAATATGACTTGTCATTGAAGGTTTAATTGTTTTTCTCCACAGGTAACAGTCTCTGCTCTTCACTGTCCAGCTGTACCATCATTCTGAAACGAAGGCCAAGATCGGGGAGCAAGCCTCCTGCCACAGAGGCTGTGAGCCACCCCAGTGCTTTCCCCTGGCTCAGGCCACCCTCTGGAAAGCAGGTTTCACGATCAGGATGCTGAACTAAAAGCCCTATTCCTCAAGGTGACACCCAGTCGTCAGTGGGGTGGCTAGCCCCCAAGAGCTGGGAAGTGGAAGAGAAAGAGGACATGCCCTCAGGGCACTAGGCTGTGGCCAGGGGCCGGGGACCAACAGGCAAGGGCTGCATTTTCCTGAGAGCTGCAGGCACGTGTATGCACACAGCCATGTGCAGCGTGTGCATGTACACGTATGTGTGTCCATGTGTTTGTGGGATGAGGACACGTGGGCTGCACTGAGACCCAGCCTCTCCGCCCGGCGGCCCGGGCTCCTGGGCTACCCCTCTAGCAGCTGCAGTGGGCTCCCGCCACTCTCAGCCGAGACTGTGCCAAGACTGTGCCGGACCGTGCCGAGACCGTGCCAGACCTTGCTGAGACCATGCCGGACCTTGCTGAGACCGTGCCGGAATGTGCCGAGACCGTGTGGACCGTGCCGAGACCATGCCAGACCGTGCAGAGACCATGCGGACCGTGCGGGTGCACTGCCCACCCAGCATGGAGCAACTGAGCTATAAGGCAAACTTGGGGCTATCCCTCAGGCCAAGGAAGCAGGAATAAAGAAGGGCATATTACTCACTTGTCCTTGGGGTCTTCAAAGCCCTAAAAGAGAGGGACAGAGAGAGAAGGAAAGGAGTATGAGAACAGAGATGACGCTTCCAGGAGGGACTGTGGGAAAGCAGTCCAGCTCACCAAGGAGTCTGCACTGAGGGAGGCTTGTCACTCATAAGTTCTTTCTTCCTTCTTTCAGCAAATACAGCCGGGGCCTTCCTATGGGACAGGCTCTGCACTAGACACTGGGGGAGCCCTGTGATTTCATGTCATGCACTGGCAAAACCCAGGTGTCTAAGCTCTTCCTGTCCCCACACCCAACTCCCCAACTCCCCCACCCTTCCTCCCAGACCCTGAGTTTGGTAGGTCCCTCTCAATTCTGCCTTGAAATAAGCCTGAAGTAAGAGAAACCACTGAGTGATCAATTCCCACGTGTGCGCGCACGCACCCTACTGCCAGATGCTGAAATAGATGTGGGGACCACACTGCACTGGGGCTCTGTCTCCATTCTATCCCACAGTGGAGGGCTTCCAGGAGCCTCAGCAGCCTCTCGTGGCAAATCCAAGTGCCCGACTCTGGACTCTGCGCCCCTCCCAGGCTGCCTGGCGGCGGTCTCCCTGAACAAGCCAGACCCTTCTTCTTGTCCTCTGGGAATCACCAGGCCCTCTGTCCCAGCCGCGAGAGCCAGGCCACTACACCATCCCAGCCCCAGGCAGGAGGAGTTGGTGTGACTCAAGTGAGTGCTCCACCTGGGGGCAGGCCCACGCTGGGTGCTCCCAGGATCCAACAGGGCGCAAGCTTAAACGGGCAGCAGGGGAACCCGGACAGGCCAGTTCTCCACAGAACGCAGTGAGGGGCTGGCACTGAATTCCATCACAGGGGCCGGCCACGACCTTACTCTGGGACAGAGGACAACTGAGCTGTATTATGCCTATGCTGGCTTCTGCAGCTCGGAAATAGACCTGACACGTTTTCAACAAAGCTGTCTCCGACTTTCTCCTATACTCCTTTGGTCTTCTGCTGGGGCTGGTTGGGGACCAGGTCTGCTCTGGGTGCCATGCTAGTGTGGGGAGCTGAGCATGGGGTTGGGGTGTTAGCAGATAAACCATGGCAGATGATCATTAACAACACAGTCCAGGGGCACCTGGGTGGCTCAGTCGGGTAAGCGCCTGCCTTTGGCTCAGGTCATGATCCCAGGGTCCTGGGATCGAGCCCCCCTACTCAGCAGGGACTCTGCTTCTCCCTCTCCCTCTGCTCCTCCCCTCTGCTGGTGATTTCTCTAATAAATAAAATCTTAAAAAAAAAAAAAAAAACACAGTCCAGCAGACTGGGTTCAAGTTCCCTGACCTGCTTACTAGTTCAGGGAGAGCCATCCTCAGCCCGGCTAGGAACACCCCCAGATAGGTTCCTGCGGTTTGTGCCACAGCACTTCCAGGGAGCAGCTCAGCTCACCCGGTTCTGTTTCGTTCCCAATTCCTGTCCCTTGGACCTAAAGGCAGGAGCAGTGGCCGTGGCCCCTCCACTCACCCACGTGGAGGCGCCGGCTCTGGTTTGCACGCCCGGCTCGGCGAGCTGCCTGCCTTCCCTGAGCCCTTGGGCTTGGCCTGCTGCCCCGAGAGAACACAGAGCCTCTCTGGCTAGATGAGCAGAGGCCCCTGTGTGCCCTTCCTGTCAACCTTCTTATTAATCAGTACCCTTAGGGACCTTATGACAGGCCTAAGCACAAACCAGAGCAGCTCGTCACTATATTTTAAAAGCTGAGTCCAAGTTGGAACAAGATTTAAAGAAATAAAACGGCTGCCTAGGGGCGCCTGGGTGGCTCAGTCGTTAAGCGGCTGCCTTTGGCTCAGGTCATGATCCCAGGGTCCTGGGATCGAGTCTCGCATCGGGCTCCCTGCTCGGCGGGAAGCCTGCTTCTCCCTCTCCCACTCACCCTGCTTGTGTTCCCTCTCTCGCTATCTCTTTCTCTGTCAAATAAATAAATAAAATCTTAAAAAAAAAAAAAAAAGAAGAAATAAAACGGCTGCCTACGCGTTAGTACCTTCCTTAGGTCTCCCAGTCACTGCTTAATCTAATCCCCCACAGCTGTCGTCAGTGGAAGTCAGGGGAGAAGCTCTTCTTTTGCGTATCTTTCGCAAAGATTTCAGGCAAGGGTACCACTCATGGCAGTGCTGTGCCCGCCAGCTGCCGGAACCACGCCATCCACTGCCTGCACACTCTGCCTGCGTGGGCTGGGGGCTGCAGGTGGTCCTTTGGCGTTGGCCTCCGGTGACTCTGCCCAGCCAGGAGGAGGGGCGGGGAGTCTCTTCTCCCAAAGGCTGCGGCAGAGGTGTCCCTGACCCTGTTTGTCCACACACTTTCCTATCCCCTCCCGCTGGCGAGGTAGCCAACACCACGCAGAAATCCTGTAGCCAGTCTCCCCGATGACAGCCCTTCTAATTCTTCCAAGGTTCCTCCTGGTCCTAACAATGATTAATGCGTCTGCTAAATCAGTGCTTACACTCCAAACTACTTCCTTTGAGACTTTGAAATAACTAAAGACTCCACTTATACCAAATATCACCAAGAGAAAAGCTTTCCAGTGATTTTAAACAGAGAAAGCCCATCAGGCGCCTTTCCTGCCTGCTTGTGGTTCTTCCTCTCCTCGCTCCCATAGTCTCCTGCTCACCTCTGTCCTCTCCCTCCTGTCTTCCTGTTCCCTCCTCCCTGTCACCTGGATGACAGCCTCCCTCTTTGCACCCTGCTTTCTGTGATCCCCCCCTCTGCTCATCCCCTCTCTGGTCCTGGTCACATGGATACAGAGTCCGCAGGAGATTAAAGGGCTGGGTGAGAACAGAGAGGGTCCCCCAATTGCTCTTTGCTTTGGGGAGGGCCCCTCAAGGAGGGGGAGTGGTGGCTGGAGATCTGTAGAAGTCCAAGTTCAAAGCCTTGGAGGAAGACAGGCACCCCTCCCCCACTCTGCTCCCTCATAAACTTGGTGTCCTATGAGTTGCTTCTTTACTGTCAAAAATTAAAATGGAGGTCTTGACTCAATTCATGTTTTGATCCTATTCATTTTCCTTAAATCTTTGTCATCTGTTATTCGCCAGCTAGCAAGGAGCAGAGTGGCCGGGTCCCCAGCCTGTCCCTGGCTCATTCTGCTGACTCAGCTGGATTTTCATGGAATTTATCTGCAGTCCCTGCTGCTGTAGCTAAAACCTGGTCCAACACACAGACCCCAAATTGGGGATCCTAGTGCCAGTATGCCCCATCTTATTCCTGTCCTCTGGCTCCAAGGACACACACACACAAAGTGCCCCCCCCACACACACACAGCTCCTTGCACCCTCCAGCCTCACTCACCCTCTCCCCAGGGTGGGCGCCTCCTGCCTGGGAACCAGGCTGCCCTTGAGCTGAGGAGTGTGCTTGGATGGAGAAGCCAAGCTCTCAGATAAAAAGAAAGAAAACCCTGCTGCTCTACCTTGACCTCTGTCATACCTCTTCCTCTTTGTCCCACCCTCTGAATTCTATCATCACTGGCAGAATCCAGGCAGAGCATCCTGAATTAGATGGCCCCTGGTGTACACAGGGATGGCTGGGCGTGTCTGTCCCCCGAGGCAGGCAGGGTCCCTTGAGTTGGAGGTAGCACCCCACCATGGCCTCTGCTCATCCAGTCTGCATGCCCCACTGGAAACCTGTAGTTAGCAGGGGCACTTCTCAGTGCAGAGAGCAAAGGGGACCATCGCCTAGCACTTTCCAAAAAGTACTGAGATGGTTTCTGAGCAACTGAGCCCAAGGATGTGTTGCAGCCACCTGGGAAAGGCGGAAGGTGCTAGAAGGATGTCTGATGAGCTGGTGCCCCACCAGACAGTGCCACGGGAGCACCGGAGGTTCTGGCTGTTCTCCGGGTCTGCTTCCAGACTTTGGGACTCACAGAGAGAGCCGAGGACCAGAAGTCAGGCGCTCTGGCTCCTAGCCCAGAGTTGCTTCTGCGGCTCTCCAAGGTTCTGTCAGGTAACACAAGGGGCGTGGCCCAGTCCTCACACCCACGGAAGGCCCTAGCCCTGGAGAGGCCACATCCCGCACACTGCCCCACCTGCTACTTACCATCCGCTTCATCTCCTTGGACACCTGGTTGCCCCCTAGGTGGTTGTAGAAGGGACGCTCGGCCCCCCAGTGGGGCGGGTTGTGCCCAATGGAGTTGGTTCTCTGGCGATTCATCTTGGCGATCATGGCCTTTTCTTCTTTCTAGGAGAGTAAAACATATGCATCAGCCTGTGGGCAGAGCCTACCAGGTGAGCCCAAGTGGGGCATTTCTCACCCCTCCTGGGTGCCTGGCCATGTAGGAGTTAAGGCAGGTGTCCCTCTTTTCTGTGCACAGCCTGGAGCCTAGAGTCTGCCGGGATCCTGGAGCTCACTGCAGGAAGCATCCTCAATCCCTTCACACTCCCCAACGCTAGCGCTGGCCGGCCTAGGTGGGAGGTTGGTCTTTTGAGAAAGCAAAGGGGTGTGGGGACAACTGTCATTGTCACAGAATTCTTCAGGGGTGCGCAGAGCCCGGGTCTGAGGCGCCGGGGTAAAGGCAGGTAAAGGATTCCAGTCTCCCCTCGACTTATCCCAAACAGGCATATTCTACCAAAGAGGCAGCTTCTGGAGGTTTGGGTCACTAGAACTTGAGAGGCAAAGGCCGATATACATTGTACAAATACAGAAGTGGGGCCTCAGCTGGCTCCCTGTATGCCACCCACGATCTCTGTCTGTCTGTCCATCCATCCAAATGGGCTCCAGGAGGAAGGTTGGAGAGGCCCTGGGGAGACCTGAGGCAGCCTTCCCCTCAACTCCCTCTCTGAGCCTGGGAAGGGAGCCGGTCAGATCAGGGACACAGAGGGGAGGGGACACAGCCTGCTTCAGCTGACACAGCTCCGGGTGGGGTGAGCGTATGGGGTGTCACTCTCTGTCTCCATTTCATCTTGCTGGACCACCTGTCAGAAGAACAGGACCCAGAGAACCCAGGGTAGAAGGTGAGCTCTCAGCCTGAGTGGGGCAGGAAGGGGGGGCTGAAGACCCTGTCACCTTGACAGAGGGGAGGGTGTGGGAGGGCCTGGGAGGAAGTCAGTTCACTTATACGCTAATCAAAGAGCAAGCAAAATGTGTTCAAAAATGTGTCAAATAAGCCACTAGGCACGCTCCCCAGGGTGTCTAAATGCTCCCATCCCTCTCTGCGGTCTGTGGGGGGCCCGACACAGCTCCCACGCGGTTGTGGCAAGTGAGGTTCCCCTGTGATGTCTTTGTCAGGGTGGACACCTGCCCCCAAGGAGCCCCCACATCTACCTTTGCTGTCACCCAAGACTCTCTCTGGACTTTTCTCCCAGCTTAATTTTATCTTTAATCTAACTTCTTAAGAAGAAAGAGGGAAGCTTTTCTCTATCAAAGGCTGCTGACCAACAGGTCAATGCAATGGAAAGATTCATCAGTAAAAAGCTTTTTAATCTAGGGAGAAATAGAAAATGTTTTCATTCACTTTAAAAATTAAGAACATGGAACATGACACTATTAAAAATAGAATGCCAAAGTCTGCTAATAATTCAGTTTTATATTTGGGCAAGTGTGGGCTGGGACAAAGGGAGGGAGGAGAAAGGGACTAGAAGGTGAAACCGGGGAAGGACGGTGAACTGGAGAAATGAAGGTGTGTAGGGACCGGCAAAGACACGTGGGACACAGAGAGGCAGAGAAGGGCCCAATGTCCGCCTGGTTCAGGCAACAGACAAGGAGCAGGGAGGACACGAAACAAACGGTTGGACAGAGAGTAGACGGTGGACAGAGTTCTTGCTGTTTCATGTCCATGCCCGGCCTGTGGCTAACTGATTTGAGGCCTGTTGCGTTTCTGCAACAGAGGCATAACATTCCTGCTTTTGCTGTCAGCCTTTGCAAGTCCTCCGTAAAGCTCATGAGCTTCCCGGGAAGCAGGAACCACACTGCATGAGGAATTCACGACTTGACTCAAGGAAAGAGTGAGAAGAGAAGGAAGTGGATGCCAAGAAACATTCCTCCCTGGAAGAATAAGGCCCTGCAGCCCCCTGGCTTCTCCCACACCCGCCCAGCCCCCCGGCCGGACCCGCTTCTGGGTGCAGCGCAGGATCAGGAAGGTCTCGATACTGTGCTCCTTGAGGTAGGCGTTGCGCTCGCCCCCGCAGCCTGGCTCCACCTCGTAGTCACCATTCAGGTAGTTGAGTGTGGCCTTGGTGATGTGGATGCGCCTGCAGCAGGGAGAGGGGGAGGGACGTGGGGAGAGGAGTGCAGAGAACAGGACTTCAGAACTCCAGCCTTCATGCACAACCACACTGTGACCCACTTGGACACAGTTCAAATCCCACAGCCCCACACTCTGGCTCAAAGGCTAACCCCAACCTAGATCCCGACCTAGATCTCAATGCGCTGGATCCCTCCGCTGTCATCATCGTGGTGGCTTGGGTAGGGCCCTTCCAGGCTCACGGCCACACGGCCACTCTGACCACACAACATCGCACTGAAGTTCTAGCATCGTCAGAGCAGAAGACATCTTTGGCCTGTCAGGAGGACACCGCCTCAGTCCCACAAACTTTGCAAACCTGCTCAGAAGCCAGCAGTGGCTCCGGCTGAGTACAGGACTGAGTCCAGATCCCCCAGCCTGGCACAGAGGTCCTTTTAATACAGGCACTGTTCCTCCCACCGGTCCCTAAGAGGTCCCGTGCTCTACTTCCATTCCTCAGAAACACCACGTTTTGTATGCCTGTGCCTGTCCTCACCTTGGTCCCTCAAGTCTGGCTCTCTCCTCACCTCACCTTCCTCACCTGTCTGAATCCTGCCCAGTCGTCCAGGCTCATGTCCCACTTCCTTCTCATCCTGGCTACCCCGAAATTACCCATGGTTCCTCCCTCCTCCAGAACTCTACCCCCACCTATTGCATCACACAACAAGCCACCCTGTTTTGTGCAAATATCTTCTGGGTGAAGTCTGGGCAAAGGTTGAGAGGATGCTCCCTACAACTTGCCAGCGTGTGGTGCAAGTAATTTGTTAAGGAGAGGAATTTCTATTTAAATTCTGCCAACCCGGAGTTGCAAGTTACCCCATCCTGCCCACCCCAGCCCCATTCCTCACAACAGTCATCCGGCGGGGAGGGGGGCGGGCAGGAAGCTAAGTCTGGGCCCTCACTCACCCTGCCTTGCCTCCAGCTTCCATGTGGTTGGCCAGCGTGACGTCATTAGACCAGACGTCGAACTGCCACTTCCTGAGACCAAGGACACCGCAGTGTACTCGCCCGCTGTGAATTCCCACGCGCATGTTCACGTTCACCCCTGTCACCTCCCGGACCAACCTGGGGATGGAGCAGGGGTAAGGCTGGGAGAGGGTCAGGGGCCAGGCGCACAGAGTGGGGGCGAGGCTGGAAGGCACGGGGTCAGGGGTGTGACAGAAGGTGCAGGGGTCAAAGAGTCATTTCCCTCTGGTCCAGCCCAAATCCAGAGTCTGAGACTGTTCCACCTGATGGACAGGGGCTGGGCCCTGGTACTCAGGTGCCGTAGGCAGTGAGGCATCGCTTCAGGGTGTGGCCACAAGGGGGCACAGTGCCTCACACTGCAACCCAGACCCCACTGCTTCCCCAGGAAGGCACCTTGGGCCTCTGCTCCCCTCAGTCAGTTCAACTGTATTCTGAGGATGCAAATGCACACTAGGGCCCGCTCGAGCCAAACAGGGAAGTTACAGCTGCTCCAAACCCCATTCATATGATGCTCAGAACTGTCCACATTGCAGCTTCATGGATGTTAGCAGCATAATGGAGCAAGGTGGTTAACTGACCAGGGAGGTTCCCCGAGCGAGAAGCAGCACCAGCTCCCACCACAGGCACCACACCCAGGGCTGAGGGCGCCCCCAGGACATGGGTGGGCCCTCTGTGGGCTGGAGCGTATGATAGAAGCTGTACTGCTCTGGGTATGCGTGCGAGGCACGGGGTACGCAGAAGAGGGTGCAGGTGCTTGCGGGGGAGGTACACAGTGTGTACTCTTCGGGGACCGGCATGCTCTCCGATACCCTGGGACAGGCGACACACGACACAGGGAAGAGTTACGTCATTCATCGTTTCTCTTGTCCCGGGACACCCCTGCTGGAATGTGCCTTCCATCCACAGTGCCTTGGGCCCCTTGCTTAGGTTGATGGTATCTCAGCCTTAGGTTGATAATAACTTTCTGGCTTTACGCCAGGGCCACGTCCTTCATGAAGCCTCTCTTGGTCCTCCCAATGGAAACAAATGTCCCCTCCTGCCCCCCACCCCCATCTCAGTCTGCCTCTCTCACCTGGTGCCGTCCGCTCCGCATGCCTGGTGTCACAGCAGCGGGAGTCCCGGCCTCTCCCTCAACAGACTCCGTGCTTCCAGGCGAGGGCTCGAGGCACTAGCTAGCCCAGGCATGCAGGGGCGCTCAGCAAGCCCTGCCCAAAGGAGCTCCGCCAAACCCAATGGAGCCGGCCGCCTTCCTGGACAGCTACTCTGCCCTCTGCCCTTGTCCGCTGCGGCTCTTCCTTTGCCCCTGCCCAGGCTACTTTTGAAGCTCAGTGACTGAGCCTAAGCTGGCATTATCTCCACATCTTTTAATAACCGCGGCCCCTCCTCTGGCCAGCAGTGACCAAGAATTGGCCAAAGATCCTTTTTGCTACTGCTCCCACGAAGGATGGATTTTCTTATATGCGGACACCTGCATTTGCATCCACCTGCCAGACTGTATTACCCTAGGGAGATGTTTAACCTCCGTGCTTCCAACCTTTCTCGATGGGGAAGAAAGGGGCCCATGGGCTCTACACCTGGCTGGGTGGCCGTGGGACCTGAGAGGCGAGGGAGCAATGCATAGGGCACAGCATGACGGCCAGCTTGTCCTCCTCTCCTGCAGAGGTGGGGCCACACCTCCCACTGCCCTGGAGTCTGCAAAGTTCTCCCTTCCTACAGGACACGTTCCTCTGGGAAAAGCTTCCCGGCTGCTGCAGGTAGAAGTTGCCCAGGAGAAGGCTCTAAGCCTAGAGGTGCAAATCAACCCTCCAGTATCAGGTACTCAGGCTGTGGGACGGTCCCCTCCCAGACGGGCACTTACGAGATGGCCTCAATCATGTCCATGCCCATCTCCACGCAGCAGTGGGCGTGGTCAGCCCTCGCTTCCGGCAGCCCAGAGACACAGTAATAACAATCCCCCAGGATCTTAATACGTAAACAGTGATTCTCCTGGAAAGCAAATTAATTTTGAAAATTAAAAATAGTAGGAAAGAGAAGCGGGAGGGAAAGAAACAGGAAGCAAACAGATTCACCCCGTGCCTGGAATAACTTGCCTTTTAGGGCAGTGAGCACAGACCCAGTGCCGGCAGATGCATGGCCCTGGCCGGCCCCAGGACGGGCTTATCAGGAGCCGAGGGGGGAGGATGGAGGACAGGCTGAGCAGCGCTCAGGCATTCCATCCTCCCCAGGCTCAGGAACTCACTTTTATGGTCACTGCTGAGACCCAAGTAGCAAGCAGTTGGTCCGATGTCGGAGCAAATAGGGCAGACTTATCAATTCGAGGAAGGCCCAAGTTGAGAGTCAATGTCCCTGGTTCCACTCCCAGGCCCTGGAGAACGCTCTGACTCTTGGCCTAAGACTCTACAAACAGTTCTCTGATTCTCCTTCTTTTACAAAAAGACTGAAGCAGGAATGAGGCTTAACCAAAGCTCGTCTGCCCCTCAGCCTATCTGAGACTTTGACCAAACAGCGCGCTGGTAACCAGAAAGCATGTGAGTGCTAAGACCCCCCCAGAGCTGAGGTACCTGCCCACTGCTGCGCCTGAGGAGAGGAACGGGCACAGCCAGGGTCACCGTGCGGGTCACAACTGAGCCAGGACTGGGACTGGGATGGGATGTCACTAGTCACCAATTCTCAGCTCTCCAAGTCTGGCCCCCAGGAGTTACTTCACGAAGTAGAACACTGGGACTCAAGTGTCCACGTGGCCTGGATTCTCATTTAAGGCCCATCCACTGCCCGAGGGCCCAGCATACACCCAACTCCCCTCACCCATGGTCAGTGATAAAACCCCCCAGGCAGGTGTGCGACCCGCCATCTAATGCCCTTGGAGGCCCTGGCGCCACCTCTGACTGGCACCAGCCTCTCATCAATGATCTGATGTCCTGTGAGGGCCAAAGGGAACATGTCTGCCTGTTGGTGGACATTGCAGTGAGCAGCCCCTGACATGTAATGACCCGACAAAGGCCCAGGGCATCACCCAAAGACACAAAAGCTGGAGAGGATGACAGTATAAACAGGGACCAAATGGGTAAATGTGTCATCTACCACTCCACGCCCTGGGATGCTACTTCCAATTTGTGCAAACAGCGCAGAGTCCTCCTTCTGGAAGCCTCTGGGGGGTGGCGCACAGCTGTCTGCAGACCAGCTGGGACTCAGACTCATTCTCTTACCAGTCTGGCCCAGCTCATCAAGAAAATGGCTCTATGGGCACCGAAGCTGCCCCACCGAACCGCAATTCCTCAGGGGCCTGGGCAGTGTCACCTGCAGCCCTTCCCACGCCCTTCCTCAGGTGGAGGGCTCCCTCACTTGCTCCCTCGTGAGCAATGACAGCATAAAAACACGTCCAACTGCGTGCGGTGTGAGGACACACAACCACAGCTGCTGAGCAGACCCTCTGCGCAGCAGGGCACATGCCGCCCCAGGGCCCGTCCCGGGGGCTCACGGGGCCTCGGCCGCAGCGCTCTCTCTCAGGCGGCCCAGACGGAGCCCTGGGTGCCGAGGATGGCAGGGAGGGTGACTCACCGCGGCCAGCTTGTCGAAGCGGGCGAAGAGCTCGTTGAGGGTCATGACCAGCTCCTGGGCAGTGCACTGGGATGCCAGGCTGGTGAAGCCCTCGATGTCAGCAAACAGGATGCTGGGGAGACAGGTGGAGGAAGACCCCCATGAGGGAGGAAGGTCACCACCCTGAGCCTTAGGAGGGCTGCTGGCCAGCAAGAGTCCTGGGGAGGGGGGGTTCCAAATGGCTGCTGGGGAGGGCATAAAGGGTCCCTGGCACTGGAGAGTCGAGGATGCTGGCCTCACCATCTGGCCAGGAGACGCCTTCCGTGCTCTCACTGTGCCCTCACTCCCGCCCAAGATGGGGACAGCGGCTGGGGGGCGGGGTGTGCGCACAGAGGCACATGAGGCCTGGGAGTGTGCACCTGCCTGAGTTACCAAAGACAGGGGCCTGTCCCTGCCATTTCTGTCCCCTCTTGGGCCTGCCTTGTTTGACTCCTGAGCAGCCCCCTCAAGATAGCTGCGGCCTTTGATTCATGGGCTTGGAAAGTGTTTCAGGCCCCAGTGGCAACCATACTAAGGTCTTACTTCCGAGCCCCACAGATAAGGTTTCGGACCCAAGCCCTCCATCCCTAGGGAGTCTCTAGAAGGGACAGACTAAAGAGGCTCAGGGAGGAGAGAGAGAGGAAGACCCAGCCAGCAAGCATGTCTGGAAGCCTCCTAAGTTGTCCCTGCCAGCAACATCAGCCTCATCCCCAGGCACGTAGTCAAACAGAGCAGCTGGTGCTCGCACTATGCACTGTGGATCTTCTGTCCATCTCTGTGGCTTGTGTTCCGGAGACTGAAACCGTCTTCCTTTTCTTTCACAACACACCGTTAGAGGTGAGGCCCCAGGGCTGGAGTGTGGAAGGGCCCCTGGAGTTTTTTTCTTTAAATGGTCACAAAAATGTAGTAACTCTCGTGTCTGGAGAGGCTCCCGGTGGCCTTGCTCAGGGCTGGGGGCTTCCAAACTGTCTTCTCGCTGAGTGCTCCATGCGACCCTGCAGCGAAGCCTCGCGTCTCCTCACAGACAGGGCGGCTGAGCCTCAGGGAAGAAGCTGCAGATGGCAGCATGGTGGGCTCCTTCTCCCAGGCTCGTGTTCTTCCCACTATTCCACAAGGCTCCTGAGGCTCCAGATAGTCTTCCTTTTTTAAATTAGGAATGTAGAACTAAACATAGTTTGTCATTTTATCTGGAAAATGTGTACTGGTGCATTAAGCCTGTCTTTCTCTTCTGATGTTTGACACCTGGGGCCTTACTGACCCTGGGGAACCTGTCAGCCCCAGGCTGGCCGGGTCTTAGAGTTAGTCAACAGCTTGCCTTAGGGTCCAAAGCCCCACAGCCCAGCCAGGCTCTCACACTCAGGCCATGAATCCCCTGCCCCAATCACCCCAGGACCGGTACCAGACTCGGGACAGTCCCTACCCCCCAGAGCCCACTGAAACGATTCAAGCCCATCCCAAGCCGGCTTACCCTGCCTCACCCACTCCTTCCAGCAGAAACCCCAGTAAAGGCTCTCATCCCCAAACCCCTCTCCCTCTGCCTCCTGACACACTGGAGCAGTGCTTCCCCACGGGGCCCCACGGTGTGGCGGGCTCCCTTCCCCCGGGATGAGTAACAAAGGATATTTTCAATAGCAGCTGTCTCCTCACCTACTGGCCTTTGCGTACCTGGATAATAAAACTTGCCTTTTAAAACAATTGGACACTGTCCTGTGCCCTTTATGTGTATGAACTCACCTAAACATCACGACCACCCCATGAGGTCAGAATCCTTTTACAGGGGAGAAAACGGGAGGCACAGAGAAGATACGTCATGTGCCCAAGGCCACATGGGCAACCTGGCTTCATGGCCCAGGAGTTGACCCAAGAAATATTAAGCTGGTGGCCCCAGAGCCATCTTAAGTGAATACAAGCATAATACAGGGGTCTGGCATTGTAAATGGGGCAGAGGGAGGCGGAAGGGCATGTACGGGCCGCCAGGACTCCATCAAGAGAGGGCACACTCAGCAGCTGCCTGCCAGCTCACACAAGGGAAGGTGCAAACAGACAAGCCAAATGAGGGGAAAGAAGAAAAGCTGAGGAGGAGGAAGAGGAGGAGTGGAGAGGAGAGATGCTGCCCCAGCAGGCCACAGGACTCGGGAAAGAAGACAAGCTGCTCCGGAGTGGGCAGCTAGGCGGGCAGGGACGCAGAAGATGCAAGGCAGTCAGGAGTCTCCATCAGACCTCCACTGATGCCTAGGGTCTGGACCGGGCAGCACCCCGCCCGAGGGGACTGCATGGCGTCTGCATGCTGGGTTAGAAGAGCAGATGAGGGGAGGCTGCCATGCCTCAGATGCTGATCTCAGCTCCCGAACTAACTAGGTGCAGCCCCCTCCCCACCCACCTGCCACCTCTCCGCCTGTCAGTCTTGCAGGCAACTGGCCCACTCCACTTAGGAACAAGAGAAAGTTCTCCCCCAGTCTATGTAAAAGCACCACCATATAGTTGTTCTGGAAATTCTTAACTCTCAGGAAACCAAAGCTAGTTCAGGTTGGGGTCAAAATCCATGGCTCCAGAGTTAAGAAAGATTCATTCGGCTAGGGTCAGTATCTGGAATGCAAAGCCAGCAGATATCAGGCCCAGCGGCTATTCCATGCTAAGTCCAAAGTTACACAGCGGAAGGCTGGCTTTGGGGGCTGGTGAGACCCCAAAATCCCTGAACCCAGCTTGGCAGGATGACTACTGGGTCCGGCAACCCATGGCAGCGGGCTGAGGAGAAAAGGGGGGAGGAAGGAGAGACACGAGCGTAGAGCAGGGGCTCAAGGTGGGGGGAGTCTGGGACTCCATCAAGAAGTGGCACACTCAGCAGCTGTGACCTCACTGAGCTGTGACCCCACACCTGCTGAGCTCACCTAGCCAGTCAGGAGAGCCCTCCTCTCTCAGCCATGTCTGGCTGTGGGCAGGCCTGCCATCATTCTCCTCCACAGGGGACCTCACTGGGCCTTAGAACACTTTCCTCCACAGCTGCTTTCATCCCGCTAGACCAGTGGTTCTTAGACCTGGGGTCTGTTAGAGATACCGAGAGCATTTATAAGAGTGATCCCAGAGCCCCACGCCCAGAGATTCTGGCTTAATTAGTCTGAGGTAGGGCTCTGCTATTGATTGCATGCACTTGCCTGGTTTTGTTTTATTTTAAGCTTCCCTGGTGGTTCTAATATGCAGCCAGGGTTGAGAACCACTGCACTCGTTTAAATGTCACCTCAAGGAGACTTCTATCACCCTATTTGAACTACAGCCCCTCCCATGTCGGCCTGCCTTACCTGCATATTCTTCTCCATTGCACGTTTCACTCCTCACTGAAGTCCTGATACTGTTTGTGTTATCCTTATGCTCCTGTTGATCTCTTCCCACTGGAAAGTAAAGTCCTCGAGGGAGGGGTTTTGGCCTATTCCATTCACTGCGTATGTCCCAGCTACCAGCACGATGTCTGGCGCACAGAGTAACTGTTCAATAAAATGTGCCACCCGGTGACTGACCGAGGACAGGTCACAACCACGTGCCCTCTGCCCTATCCCCCCCCGCCCCCCCTCCAGCCCACAGGAGCCGCCTCTATTAGCTTCCCAGGGCTGCCACAGCAAAGCGCTACAGACGGGGTGACTCAGAGCCACAGAAATGTATTCTCTCACAGTCCTGGAGGCTCGAGGTCCGAAATCCAGCTGTCGGTAGGGCCATCCTGCCTCTGACACTCTGGGCAGAAGCCTTCCTGGCTGCTCCCTACTTGCTGGTGGTGGCTCCCCACCCTTGGCATTCCCGCGTTGCAGCGGTGTTACTCCAATCTCGGCCTCTGACCTCACATGCTGTGGTCCCCGTGTATCCGGGTCTTTATACAGCATTTTCCTCTTCTTATGAGGGCACCACTTATATTGGATTAGGGGCCCATGCTATTCCAGCGTCTTAACCTGATTCCATCTGCAAAGACCCTATTTCCACATTCTCAAGGACCAGGGGTCAGGACTTCAACATATCTTTTAGGGGGACACAGTTCAACCCAGGAGCAGTGCCTAATGTGTATTTGTTGAATGGAAGAGAATATTCATACTTTCAAAGCAAGCAAGAGGCAAGACCGGTCACTCCAGCAGCTCTTCCTTCGACTCCATGGGGCCTCTTGGGGTCCCAAGCTAAGTCACCTGAGACAGGAGCCCGTGGGGCCAGCAGTGTTCACAGGACGGACGGCAGAACAGTTACAGAGGCCATGAGCAGCTTCCTGGTCCATGCCAGCAGGCGTGGGAAACGACGCTGGTGTGTGAAGGGCCTCCGGGTGGCTGAGAAAGCCAGAGCCTCCCTCCAACCTGCTGGGATCTACTCCTCGTGGCCCCTCCTGGGGTTTTCAACAGCTGCTGAGGAGTCAGGGAGGACGAGGTCCTGGCGGACGAGGCGGTGCCGAGCGGGGGCAGCCAGCCAGCTGGAGAGGAGTGGCTCAGAGCAGGGCTCAGAGCGGGTTGCTACCTCGAGCCAAGGTTTGGACAGGGTCTGAACCCCTGCAGCCTCTCCTACACATTTATGGAAATTCTGCCACCTCCACATTCCCCCCACCTCCTGTCACAGGTGAAGTTACACTCCTCTGATACTGCCTCAGGGGAGGATTTTGCTCGGCGGCTGCCACTCCGGAACCTCCTCTGTTTTTGAGGTTGACCCAACTGCAGACTGTCTGTTCCCCCGGCCAAGGTTTCCTGATCGGCTCTGGGGTGATCCTGAAGGCCATTTTCCAACCACGCCGGGCCCAGACATGCAGTGAGGTCCTCAGTCATCCATCAGCTCCCACGTGAGAGCTCATCTTGGCAACGCGATGGGGCCCTCGTGGGGGCGCGCAGACGCCGGGCCGGCTCCTCCCTAACGCCCGCCATCCCCCACTTCTCCTCCACAGGCGAGAGCACGCAGGTGCCCATTCAGCCCAATTACCACCGCAGGCCTTTCGGCGCTCTGCCCAGCTCAGCCCAGCTTCTCCACGCGCATGTTTGGGGAAGCGCATTTCCCCGCCGTTGCTCCCTCTCGTACCAACAGGTCCGGTGACCCGATGAAGATGCTGGAGTCTGACTCTGCTTCTGAACAGAAGCCACATTCAGCAGCACATGGGACACCCAAGACGCCGAGGTCTCCTCACGGTCTGCGCCTGCGCAGAAGCCAGCACCAAGGACCTGCTCCTCGGACCTGCACTTTTCGGCACTGCACACAGAGGGGACTCAAGAAATGCTGAGAGGCAAACCGTCTGTCGAGGCAGGCCCAGGAGGGGTGGGGCGGCTGGAGAGACAGAGGTCATTGGGCAGGGGCAGGAAGGGAGTACGGCAAGGTGTCAGGGAGCCTAGCAGGAGCTGAACGTCGTAGGGAAGCAGGGCAGGAAGTGCCCAGCAGCATAGCCTGGGGAAGCCCGGCCAGAGACGAAGGGTCTACCCCCTGCAGCGTGCCCCCCATTTGCTCCAAACCATACAACCTGGGGAGCGTCTTGGGTTCAGGCCCCTCGAACGATAAAGGAGAAGCAGTGGGTCATAGTGCTAGGTGAACAGTGCAGTCAGGCTGGTCATACCAATATCTGGCTGACAAAGGACACCATATGACTGAGCATTTTCCAAGGGGGGTTGTGAAACAATTAGAGCAGGGCGTATGGACAAGGAGCAGTGGGAGAACCTTCTGAGGGACAGGCTGGGAGAGTCAAAGGGGGGAGGCCAATGAGAGAATGCTGAACAGACTGCACGTACATACGGATTCCACCCTGGACAGCCATGCCCTCTCCACTCTCATGGCAACGGGCTACCTTCCTTCAGAAAGTGGAAGGGCCCTGCGACCGGCTTGACTGTCAGGATTGGGTCCAGCGGGTCTAGGGTCAACATATGTCCTAGAATCCCTGTTGCCAGCCTCGGGGCCTCCTGTAGACCCCATTCCAACCCCTGATCCCCTGATCTTGTTTCTGCCCACCAAATCCTACTCCCACCACCCAGACAATGGACCTCCCATCACACTTACAGACTTTATGCTTACAAAGCCTTGAAAGAGCTGGGGAAACGCAGCCCAAAGGAGAAGCCCAGGAAGGGGGGACAGGACAGTACCAAGACGGAGCAATAGTCAGTGACCTCTCAGTGATAAGTACATAGTGCTTTCTATTGTCTTCTCTGTATTGTTAGCTCCTAATTTTCTTTTCTTTTTCTTTTAAATATTTTATTTATTCATTTGAGGGACAGGGGGAGAGAGCACACAAGCAGGGGGAAGGGCAGAGGGAGAGGGAGAAGCAGGCTCCCCGCTGAGCAAGGAGCCTGATGCGGGGCTTGATCCCAGGACTCTGGGATCATGAACTGAGCCGAAGGCAGAAGCTTAACGACTGAGCCACCAAGGTGCCCCTGTTAGCTCCTAATTTTCTATAAAGAACACACATCCTTTATAGAATAAAAAAGGTTGAAAACTAATTACATTCTTCTAGGATCTGATTTTAGCCCTTCTACCTTCGTGATGTCTTTTCTGACTTACCCAACCCAGGATAATCCTTCTTATTCTGAATTATTAGGATCAGAATTTCAAAGGCATAGCCTGACACATTCAACAGGTCAGTGTCTCTTCACCCTAACTTCTCTCTCTTGCCATCTACTCCAGGGCCCCCAATTTTGAGTCTGAAGTGCTAAAATAATGAGTCCTAGCTGGCTGCTGGCTCCATTCCCCATTGATCCCCATTTGGTGTCCAAGGACAAACTCAGGTCTCTTGTGAAGACCCACCTCCACGCAAGGAAGTGAAGAAACTAAACCGCGTGCATGGTTGGTGGAAAGGCAAAAAGGCGAGTTGCTATGGAAAACACTGTGGGCTTCCTTAAAAAATTAAAAACTAGGAGTATATGCCATACGATGTAGCAATTTCACTTCTACACATTTATGGAAAGAACTGAAAGCAGGGACCCAAGAAGGAATTTGCACCCCCACGTTCACAGCAGCATCATTCACAACAGCCAAAGGTGGTGGCCGCCCAAGTGTCCATCCGCAGGTGAATGGATAAACAAGGTGTGCCCTACACACACCACGGAGTACTATTCAGCCTGAAAAAGGAAGGAAATCCTGGCCCACGCTACAACATGGACGAACCTTGGGTACATTGTGCTGAGTGAAATAAGCCCTGGAGGGCTTAAGAACAAGTCCTGCATGATTCCACTTACATGAGGTACCTGGAATAGTCAAATTCGCAGGCACAACATGGAATGGCAGTCGCCAGGGGCTGGGGGAGGAGAGGAATGGGGAGCTATTGTTTAATAGGTACAGAATTTCGGTTTTGCAAGATGAGAAAAAGTTCTGGAGATGGATGGGGGTGGTGGTTGCACAATAGTATGAAAGGTTAAAATGGCCAATTTTATACTATGTATATTTTACAACAAGTAAGATAGTTGATTAAAGAGCAAAGCCCCAACCCCAGTGGCTTCCCCAGGGGGACCAGCTGGGTTATGAGGTTCCCACGGCACCGGGCCCAGCCCGACCTCACTGCTGAGGGCTAGACAGTCCCTAGGGGGCAAGCATGGAATCTTTTCTATCTACTCCTAGTCATACCTGGCAAAGAGTGGCAGCACAATAAATGTGGAATGACTGAGATAATAATATAAAGGCCACTTGTGTCTATAATTGGTATAGCGTAGAGCTCAGAATACTTTTCTTAATATCAGGTTGGAGACAGGAATGCTAGGTTTACGGACCATCCCTTATGTGGTCGGTTGTCAGGAATACGACTGGAGGTAAACATTTTTCCTCTCTGCCCACAGGGTGCACAATCCACCCACAGGTATCTGAACATCGAGGACGTTGTCGCGAGGCCATTATAATTCATAGCCATGCCTCAGCTGAGCCAGACACCAGAACGACCTGGGGAACACAGCCAAGTCCTTGACGGAGACGGGAGAGGAGATGATAACCTTAAAAGGGGGAGGTTCGGGAGAGGTCGGGGAGAGAAGGGAAAGAAGAGGGAAGGAAGGAGGAGAGGGAACCCTCCCCAGGCCCCTCCAGACCCCCACTGTGCAAGGATGGCTGTTACCTCATTTCCACCCCTGGATTAGCAGCTCTTCGGCCAGACCCCTGAGAACGAGGCTGTGATTTGAGCCAATGAGCCAAGACCCCCCGCACTCTATCATGAACCCCTCCCAGGGTCCAAACAGAGGAGGCCAGGTGAGGACCAGCACCCCCTGGAGGAGTTGGCTCTCTGGCCCTCCCCACCATCTACAACCTTTAAAAGCTAAGGGCTCTAGCGTGAGGACAGGTCATTCAGGCATCGAGCTGTCTCACTCAGTATGGACCCACATGACAGTGGTGTAGCCTTCAGTACCCTCTCAGGCTCAGATGTCCCCTGCCCCCTGAAACCTTTGGGGTATTGGCTACCTGACCTTGACTCTTACCTCGTACTCTGCTCCACCTCCAGAGGGCAAAGAGTCTGCAGCTACCTCTTGGGTGGGGGGTCTGGCAGGGGCCTTCCATACTCTACCTCATCTACCCTCCCAGCACTCCTGCAAGGAGTGAGTCCTAGGGCCCCTCTTACAGGCTCTGTTCCTTTGTGGCTTTTATCATAACAGAATAACTGAGTGGTAAGTTTTGTAACATCTATGGATACCCCTAAAAATGCAAAGTCCTACCCCCATTCCTCATGTGATACATTCCCAACTTACTAATTGATCCACGGTTTACTGTAGGTCTTCCTGTACAGAAAGTGAGCTTCCCAATATCAGAGACAGTGTCCCTCTTAATTCCCATTGCAATCCCTGCCTCTATAGCTAAGTGTCCCACCAGTGGAAGCAGAGAAAAACATCCACTGAACGGATGAGCCAGGGGACGTCACTATTCCCATGTTATAGATGAGGAACCTGAGGCTCAGGTTAGGTGACTTGCCCGAGTTCCCACAGCTAGTAAGGGGCAGAGAGGGGTGTGACCCAGGCTGCTCAACACAGACACTCATCTTACTCCGCAAGGGTGACGTCTTGGTAAGGGTCACCTGGTGGCAGCTGGGTTTTGGCATCATCTGTATGTTTACTGTACCCACGGGGATATGCTATGTGCCTCTAGGTCTGCCCCCTTCCTCCAGCCTCAATGTCCCTCCTCCCAGGCAGAGCTGCCTCTGCTGGCATGTGCTGGAGGCCTTTGTTCCCGGAATGGGGACAGCACAGCCCCACTCTGGCCCTCACACTGCCGGCTGCAGGAGAGGCAGGTATCTGGGGGGAGAGGACATGGAGGAGGGCCCTCAAGCCACAGGCCGGACCCCCAGCCATGGGCCCCAGGCCCCAGCTAACCAGTCCCACCAGAAGGGCTAAAACATCTCCAGCTGTCACTGTGTGTCAGACAGGAGAGGCTGGGGGCCCCAGGGGGGTCTCCAAGGGTTCCTGGGCCTCTGGCCCACCTCAACGCCTTGCCAGCGGTGGCTCAGCCCCACAGCATCCGACAGGCTCCTGGCGGGTCCCAGGGGGCAACTCTTCTGTTGGGGGCCAGGAGAAGGTGAGGCCACAGAGAGCAGTGGGGTTCCACTGTCACCCCTCCCTGCCCCGGCCAAACTCTCCCCACCCATTAGTCTCTTCCCCTTCCGCAGATCCAGGCCCAGTCTGTCACACCACAGGGTTGATTTATTTTTCTTGTGGCCTTGCTCTCGGAGGGGGCTAGAGAGCGGCATGTCATCACCCTCTCTAAATATTATAACTCCGCAGAGAATTGACAAACGTGACTCATCACCCTTCCACTCTCCAGCTAGAGAATCCCCAGGCCTTGCTTTGTTGATAGGAGTGTGATAATCATCACAATAATAGCAGTAACGATAATCACTGCTCCCAGTTACGGAACACGTGGCCAGTGCCAGACACCATGCTAAGCGCTTCCCTCACACGTTTTCATCCTCTCTTTGCAACTCTGCTAAGTACCGGAGAGGAGGAGACTGAGTTCAGAGTATCAAGACCTATCACTCGCCCTGCTCACATGGCCAGGGGACAGCAGAGCCCGGCTGATACGGGGGGCTGCCTAACCCCGGGCCCCAGGCCTAATCACTGCACCATAAGCCCGGCCCCAGAGTGCATCTCTACACTGTGATGTCATCCCTCCACCTACTACTCAGTCACCCAAGTCAAAGGTTCAACCCAAACCAGAGACTAAGCCTGCAATGTGTTTCCATCAAGATCTGCAGCCAGGGCTGCTAACAGAACAGGGACCGGGCCCCCGCAGGCTATTTGCATATGATTGCTTGTGGCTGGCCTCTGATGTGTGCCAGCCACCACCAGCCTGGTGATTTCAGAGTCAGAATTATGTGTCTCTATGAAAAGGGTAACATCTTGATTTTTCTCTCCTTTTATCAGCTGCCATTGATCTTAGCACATCCGAAAACAGAAATACCCCCACTGTGGCTGGGAGTCTAGTTCTCGCCACGTGCACACTCAGGCCACCCTGTGATTAGGGTACTGTTCTTTTAGTTACCCAAAGTCACAGCCTCTGTGGGAGTGGAAGGGTGAGGGGACATCACCCCAAGAGCGGGTCACTCCTTGTGGTAGCCGAAGAGGCCTGAGTCAGCCCCTCTGATCAAACTCCCTTGCTGGAGGGCTGAGGGCCCAAAGCAATGGAGGGGCAGGAGACGGAGGGGTGAGAGGCGCTGGGCAAAGATGCAGAGATGGCCAGATGTGTTAGCCCGGCCAGGCTGAGAACCTATGCCTCGCGTGCCAAGCTGTTTCTGAGCTGTGAATTTTCTGCCTCCCCTTTGTGTTCGACTTCATACTTTAGTGGAGTCCACCATAAGCTCTGCTGAGCTAAGAACAATCAAGGAAAGCACCTTTTGCCCACGTTGTGTTTGGAACAATGCCAGGGCCGGTGAGGCGGTGAAGACAGGACCGAGAGAGGAAATCCCAGAAAGGGGGAGCTCAGGGGTTCATATGTGTTGGAACCACTTGGCTCCCACCTGAGCTTTGGGCCTCTGGGATGTGTTCTAACAGGGAAGGCTATTTCTTTGTGTGTCCTAGAGTCCCCCAGATTTCAGGGGTGGCTATCAGACAGGAAAGGCCCTGGTGGGTCCACAGTGTCTGTCTCTCTCTCTTTTTCTCTCTCTCTCTCTCTCTAGAAGCCAAACCTCTCTCCTCCCTCTCTTCAGAGTCTCCCCTTGGCTTGGGGGCTTCCTGAGACTCCTTCCCACAATTCCTCATATACACTCCTTTCTCCTGGGCATATAAAAAACGGCTAGTAAGACTAGGTAACAACTCTGCTACGAAAAAGCTTTCTGAGGGCAGCTGTCCCACTTAACCAGCTCTAGGATCTTAGACAAATTAATCTCTGTGCCTCAGTTTCCTGTAAAATGGAGATAATAGTACTATCAACCTCTTACATGTATTCTGAAGACTCAGTGAACTTATGAAAGTATTCAGAATAGCGGTGGGTCGAAGAAGATTCTATATGAGCATAACTATTGTTGTGAGCAATTATTCCACCTCGTGGGGGCAGAGACGGGTGTGAGAATTTGGGAACCAACCCGTCAGCGCGACCTACCCAGTCCCGGGCCCTGCTTCCCTCTCTGAGCTCGGCTCGGCTCCTGAGCAGGCCCGGGGGCTCGGCCGGCGGCAGCCTTCTTCCCACCGCTGGCGACACTCTCCCTGCCTGACAGTGGAGCATGCGTGGGCTTCAGGGGGATTGGGGTACCCTAAAAACTGAGGACAAAAGTGTTGTTCAGGTAACCTTTTCTCCCAAAGGCTTAGAGTCTATTTTGGACAGGACACACGGGCAGAACCAACAGTCTTGGATTCCGGGGCACACTTGGGGACTGGGCAATTCTGCCTAAATTCTGACGGTTTCTACAAGAAAATACAGTGCCCTCCCTCCCCACCCCCATGGCCATCAGCCTTGCCTTGAGTGGATGTATATTAGTGTGTGTGTGTACGTGCATGCACCATAATTTATATCATTCCACTTAATCCCTTTATGAAAATTCAGCCCAAGCCTCCAAAGGGTTCCCTCTCCACCGGCCTTAGAAGATTCGTGGGTCCTAGGAAAACCTGCCCAGGGAGAAAGTCATTCTCTCGAAGGCACACACAGCAGCTCCCTTTCTGGGCATATGGGAGGATTACTGGGCTCTCCAGGAGCCGTGCTGGATGAAGGCCTCTACATCGCTCCACGTCCCCATGGAGCTCCTAAGCAGATTTTGCACTCTATTAGGCTACATCTGTTTGCACATCCCTGCTGTCAGCAGCTTCTGTCTAGAGAAATGGCAAATGTGCAGTAAAAGGGGAATGGGCTTTGGGGCAGGCCGACCAGGATGCACCCCAGCTTTACCGCTCCTGGCTAAGTAACCCTGGGCGAGGGTCTTAGCCATTCTGAGCTCAATCTCTAAACAAGGGATGCTGATAAGGGTGCCCCCCTTGCAGTGTGGTCAGGAGGACTGACAACAAGGTAGGTAATGCCTAGTGCAGTGCCTGGCACACACTGGCTTAGAAGGCATGGAAGCTGCTAGATGATGATGAAGATTGAGATGATGATAGCGACATGTGGGTCCCCAGTCTGCTTTCTGTCTCCCTTGCTAGGCTAGGAGTTTCCCCGACAGCTGGTGCTATTGCTTTCTTTCTCCTCCTTCCTTCTCTAGCTTTTCCCTGGGGCCTCCCCTCCCAACCCTCGATAATAATTCACTTCACCAACCTCGAGGGTGCCATGCAGCCGGGGTGCCCCAGACAACACCCACCCCAAAGCCACAGGCCACCCTGTCAGGCTGTGCTCCCTTGGGAGGGAGCAAGGGGGGGGGGATTGTCATCTCCCTGGGGGATCAGTCCTCCCTCCCACCCTGCCGTCGCCCCCCAGCCTCACTCCTACCTCACGTTGTCATGTTTCTGGATGTAAATCTTATGGAACATCATATCCTCCTGCTTGGCATTGATGTCTGCTTTCATCTCCATGGCAACATGACGGGGGAGGACAGACAGCAGGAGCCGCTCCTGGGGAGGGAAGCACACACTTTCATCACAGCTCCCTCCACCTGCCTGGCGGTCCCCCTTCCCTCCCCAGGCCGACTCCTCCGCACCTGGGCTCCCCACCTACAGGGCCCTGGGGAACCCCACAGGCTTGAAATTCGAGGAGCTAACACTTATGTGAGGGTGGGGCTAGCATCATGCCCCCAAGGCTACTTGAACCCTTCTTCCTGGGAGACCACCCGGGTTGTCTGTGCACATACTTGGGGAAGAGCACACCTGCTGAACCTATAGTACGGAGCCCCCTGGAATCCTGGATGTCACCTGAGACCATGTGTGACCGCGAGCAAATGACTGAACCTCTCTGACCCTCAGCATCCTCCTCTTTAAATAGCGATGGAGCTGTTGAGAGCATTACGTGAGATTCACTCAATTAGTCACCAAATATGTACTGCGCCCCTACCATGTTCTGGGCATCATGCTGGGGGCCCCGAGTGACAACTGTGGGACAGGCAAGGTTTCTCCTTCACAAAGCTCCCAGTCTCGTAGGGGTACGGGGTACGACAGGGCACTGCACAGGGGTGCCTGACCTCAGCTGGGGAGAATGGTGTGGTCAGGGAGGGCTTCATTGGGACCAGAAGGATGAGGTTGGGGTGCTCCATTTCCACATAGGGGACAGGAGCCCAGAGAAAGGGAAAGCACACGGACTCTGAAAACCCGAGAGAAGCGAAGAGCTGTTGAAGAGGAGGTGGGAGAGAAGCAAGGAGAGGCGCCAGGGCTGCGCTGTGGAGGGGAGGGCCCCGACTTTGCCTCCCTTCCGCCTTCTTCCCCCGGGCCGGCCTGCTGCAAGAGGTCCAGCTGCGTCAGGAATGGGCAACCTTGCCCTGTGCCCTGACAGCCCACTACCCACACGAGGCGCTCTGCCAGGCTGGCTCACGGACTTCTCCCACACGGGGTGGCTTCACCTGGCTGGCCCAGCCCTCCTCATTCTCCCTTCGCTCGCCCGCTAGACGCTGGGCCATCACCCATGCGGCCGTAAGACTCTGCTCCTGCATCTTTCTGGGTTCTCTCCCTCCTCCTGCGCGCCACACAGCACATCCCCACCTCTCTCCTCTTTCTGCTCACGCTCGCCCCTGTGAGCATGGTTCCCACCAGCACCTCTGCCCATCACCTCCTACTCCCTAGCCCTTGTCCAGGCTCCCAAGTCTCCAGCTGCCCCCTGGATGACTGGCCACTACGGCCTTGACACCACACCCCAAAACATGCTCACCTTCCCAGGTTTCCACTCCCCAGTGGCTCTTCAAGTTCCCTGCTTTGGCCCATGTCAGCCCCATTCTCCTGGTCCAAGGTCAACACCCCGCCCTTGTAACTGCTTTTACTCTTCAGAACCTCCCCTCTGAGATTCATCCCTGTCCCCTCGACCCCAGGCCCTGTCCAGCTCTGACCAAGTTCTGTGGATGCGGACTCTCGTCCTTCCTGTTCCATGTCCACCTCTGCCGCCTGGACAAAGTTCTCACCTGACTGTGGGATCCTGGCCGTGCCGTCCCATCCAGACAACCCCTCCTCAGCCCTCCTGGCTCCCTGTATGGCCCCAATCTCTCCAGTACATTGCCTTTGTCATGATACTCCCCGGCTCAAAGGCCGCCAAAGCTTCCCTGGGTTCCACCAGCCACAACAAATGTGCGTTCTTCTGGACCCAGTGAGCCCACGCCTCTTTATTTTCCACTACAAACCCATTCTACCCGCCCCCTTCCCATGCCTGGCCTGCTCCTGCCAACCCGGGCCTGGCTGCCATCCTTATCCTTCTGAAGCCTGCTGTCTCTGATCCACCTTCCACATGGCAAGCCAGTGAGTGATCTTTCTAAAACATACACCTGACCCCCTCGCTGCCCTGCCTAAAACCCTCCTATGCTTCCCGAAGCTTCCAGAACCAGCCCCCAAGCCCAGCCTGGCCTCAAGATTTCCACGATCTGGCTCCCCGCTACCCCTCCCTACGCCCAGCACGCCCTGAGCTCTGTTCCAGATACAGTGAACCGTGGGACACTTCCCAAGCTCCTGGCAGTGTTTCTTTGCCTTTGCACACAAGCTCCCCAGCTAGAAGCCCCATCCTCACATACTGCCGGAACCCTCCTTCAGGGCTCCCCCCTCCCCGGGGGGTAGGGTCCTGGCTCTGGCAGCGGCATCCGCTCACCACTCAGGGCCTTCCTTCCGAGTCCTTGATCACTCGGCGTGTCGTGGTCTGTTAACAGGGTCTCCCTGTAGTGCGTGCAGTGAGACCCCCGAGGACGGAGCTGTGTCATGCTCAGCTCCCCAGCTGACAGCCTCGGGCCTGGAAAACACTGCTAATCCACTGACAGTGCTCTCCATGGGTTAGCTCGGTCTCCCTGAGCATCCGTGGACATGGCCTTCAATGGCTATTTACTGAATTCTCAGTAAGCAGTTCTTGGTGACAGAAACACAAACTAAAATACAATTCTGTGGAAATACAGCACAGCTGGGGAAAGTGCGCTATATACGGTTTATCCATGAGAGACCTTCCCATATTTATAACCACTTCTGGGGCTGAGGGTCAGAAGTGTGGGTGCGGATGGCTGGAGAACAGTTCTGAGTCCCACCATCAGGGGGCACCTCGGAGTGCCCCCCCAAGGACCCAAGAGCAGCACCTTCTGCAGAGGGCAGGGGAGGCCCAAGAGCTACTGGGAGCCTTTCCCCAGGAAGCACGCCTCCCCTCCCTGCTATCTTGGCTCAGAACATGGTAAAGCAAATGGATTTTCTCCCCGAAATCCCTGTGGGTTTGCTGGAATGTCCAGCCTGTCCAGGCCAGTGCAAGTAAACTGTAATGAGCTGTAAAATACGCATTTTACTGGAGAAGGAACAAGGCCCCCGAGTGACAGGGGATACTCCCTGACACAAAAAGGGAAGGACGGTATCCCGATCTCAGGCGAGAGATGCCAGGGCCTGAACTGGGACGAGAGAGGGGGCTCCTGAGGCACGGAGGGGCTTAGAGTAGGGTGCAGAAGGGCGCCAACCTTGTCAGAAAGACAGTGGGAGGACTAGGGGACACCGCTGAGTATGGGGTTCGCTCAAGAGCGAGACCAGGAGTTCAGACAGGGCCAAAAGAATGCCTAGGGCAAGCCAGGCCTCCGACTAGACGGCATGAGCTGGGGACCTGGCCAGACACAAGGGCCACAGCAGCAGGGCTGGGCAGGAAGCAGGGACAGGCCAGGCGGCGACTGGGCCGGGAGGGGGTGTGCGGTGCTGGAGACACTGCAGAGCCTCACCCCCTTGCTCAGCCATCCCGACACGGCCAGCCCATGTCATGTAACTCCTCAGGAGGCATCCAGATGGAGTCAGAGACCCTCTCACGTGTGGTCAGACTGCTGTGCACTTGGGGTGTCCACAGCATGCAGTCTGGGCAAGCGAGGAGGGTGCAGGGGACTAGCGCTGGCTAGGCCTTTGTCTTCCTTGTCCCCAAGCTCAAAGGCAGCAGGACTCCACTCATGTTTGTTGGGTAGGCGTGAACATAAGAGGAGAGGAGAACCTGCTTTGGAGTAACTTCATCTCTAAGAGCCACACCTAGTCCAAGTTGAGTAGAGGCCCCGTCACCCTGCTGACCTGTCCACACTCTCCCCTGGGGTCACACAGCCCCATCTCTGGGGCTCCTATCTGTGAGCTATTCAGCTCCAGCCTGTGCCAGAGGCCCAGACCTCATCTGGTTCACACACAGGAGAGGGCACATGGTCCTGAACCCCAAACAGGATGGCAGGCAGCCAGGGAGGGAACCCTGACACAGCCCTCCGTCCTTTCCCTGCCCCCACCCATGAGAGCACACGGGGGCAGCTCCCTCTGCCCCAGCGCTCCCTACGAGAAACACTCCGAGTCTGTGCCCCTGTGAATGGCTTACTTCCCTGCCCAAATGTTCTCTGAGAGTGAGGTTTAGGGTGAGACAGGACCATCAGCCTTTCTCTGAACCAACCAAACCCCAGAACTCAGCACAGGGAAAGTGCCTAGTGGGGGTGTCCCAGGGGCCAACAGCTCTACCTCTTCTCCTCTCTCCTGGGGAGCATCTTAATCCCAGATGGGAATGCTGAAGCTCTCGCCACTCCAACTCATCAGCACTGGGGAGGGGTCTGGGTTGTGTGGCTTGTTTGCAGCCCACAGGCGAACACTGAGGAGGCAGGAGGCAAGCACTGGGGTAGAACTTTCTCCAAAGTCTCCAGAGAGCATTCCCACAGAGCCAGAAATGCTAGGCTCCCTCCAGGGAAAACATTCCCTTCTGGCTGGGTCCCTGCCCAGGGAGGTGGGGCTGGGCAGCTACAAGGGGCACAGTTGGTGGGGTGGCAGGTAGCTGGGCTGAGGCTAGTCTGGAGCCTCTGCTCCCTGTAGCCATGCAAGGGCAGGAGGGCCTCACTCACCTGTTGCTGGTTCTCCCGTTGTGAGTGGAGTCGTGCCTGGATGCACTCCCGGGTCTCCTGGAAGGCCTGTCTCTGGGAGACCTCAGCTGGGTAGTGGGTGCAGACACCCACGATGTTGGTGCAGGAGAAAATGAGGACATTGGAGACAAGCTGCAGAGGGACAGATGAAGACACGGAGCTCAGGCCCGGAGTGGGCACCAGTCACTGGAGCCCCAACCCTGGCCCCTGGAGCCCCCAGCCCCCGGGTTAACACACATACACCCACCTGCAAGCAAACCAATGCCAAGGACACCCGCCCCTGGCTGGCCACAGGGAGTAGCCAAGCATAATAGGTCAGTCTCTCGGACGTCCTTGAAGCCCAGAGCTTGGCAGGTCTATGACAGGTTGTGGCCCTACAGAACTGAGTCTCTGAATAATCATACTGTGCATGCCCATGGCCCCAGAGATGAAAAGATCCGGCATACCGGTGAGGCTGTGAGGGAGCTGTGTACATGTTGGGGATGGCAGGGGCATGGCAAGGAAGGTTCCATAAGGGTCACAGGATTTCATTTTTTGAAAGTGTGATAGAGTCCAGCATAGGACTAAGGGCTGCCCTTTTGCAGAGGGGCCTGAGATGATTATTTTTATATTAGCTTATTATTCCCCAGGATCAACTGCAAAGAAGCAAGCAGTTGCTGGCTACCCATGAGATAGCCAGCATTGTGCCGAGTCCCCTGAGGACTGAGAGAAGGATAAGGTCCCTGGCCAGCAGGGGTCAGTGTCAACAGCGGGTCCCCGCTCCTCTTCCTGGACTTCCATTCCTTCTCTGCACCAGCCCCGAAGCCCCCTGACAAGTCCGGCATACCAGCTGGTGAGTAGCCACTGTCGCCCTCTGCTCCGCACTCACGCCCTTCTCCGTGCCGACAGAGATGTGTGTGTGGAAAAATACTACTGTCTCTCAGGGCGCAGAGAGAAGGCTGGAATTCTTTGGAAAGGAGTATTTACTGAAAAGCTAAGGGAAAACAGAACACAACACTACACACCCCACAAAAGCAAGTTTACACGGCACATCTCATATCCTGGCCAAGGAGCTGTTGAGACCAACTTTTTCTTGGCAGGTGCAGCTCCTGGGATATCTGGGTAAACTGACACTAGTCCTGCCCTTGCCTCAGGCCACACAGAACAGAAGACACGCAAAGATGTACAGGCTTCTAGGACTCCATCACTCCCTCCCAAAACTTAGTTCTTAGTCTCAAAGACAGAAGGGAACCCCGATTGACCCCCGGCACCTTCTGCTGTAGCTCCTGAAGCCTTCTGAGACTTCAGCACCTGGCAGTGACCTGGCAGACAGCCCCACACACTCATCTTCCTGGGGCCTCTTTGTCTCTGGAACCTAGAGACTCTGCATTCAGGTCTGCGTTCCACCTGAAGGCCTTCCCCACCCTGGTATGACCTCCACCCAGGGTCCTCAGCCAGCCTAGGCCTGGAGGCCATGTGGGCCCCATGCTGGATGTGGTGCCATGCTTCCCCGGAGATATCCTATACCGTGACTGTCCCAATCCATGAATAGAAAGAGACTTTGTCTTTCCCATCCCAAAGTCCTGCTCTCTCCTTGGTTGCACAATAAATTCTGGTTTCCTGGCCAAAGGACACTGTGAGCTCCCCTCAAGCACCTCCAGGATACCTTCCAGATGCTTCCTGGATGTGCCTCCAGGGAAGGGGCAAACTCAGATTACCAGCTCCACCAATTCTAATGATGACTCATAACTCCCCCAAACCTCACTCCAACCCCATCCACCTCAGAATTGTCATTTCATGTAAAAACATGGCAGAGAAAAACACAACCTACTCATCATAAGGAAAGAAAACCCCTGCTGTACCAAGCTTACAATCCAGGTGAAGAGATAAGTGGTCAAGACTGACAGAGAACCAGCAATACGAAGCAGAAACAGCCTCACGCCAACCAAGAGAGAGAGGAGGAAATCATGGGGAGGCAAGAGAAGAACTCCTGGGCAGGCCATGGCACACTGGCCCTGGGCTGGGGTCATAGTTGGCAAGTCTGGCAGGCATGGGAAAGGGTATACCTGGGAAGAGTATCCATGACGCTCAGGTTTGTGAGGTACTCAGGGTCCCCGAATAAATAACTCAGGCTCTATGATCCTGAGGGGAAGTCCACAGAGAAGATAGAGCTGCAAAGGCAGACCAGAGCCAGACTGAAGGGGCATTTGAATGTCAGGTTGAGGAGGCCTGGCACAATCCTTACACAATAGGAGCATGAAGGATTACTGAAGGAAAGAACAGCAGGATGAGCACACAGCTTCAGGAAGACTCATCAGGGGCAGGAGTAGCGTAGGGAGTAGGAGACAGGTCAGGAGGCTGCCACAGAAGCCCAAAGACCTACATGAGGCCAGGGCCAGGCAAGGCAGAGCTGACTCAGAAGGAAGAGCCCCAAAGACCAGGGGGATAAGGTTCAGAAAGAAATAGACTGTGGCCTACAGTAGTAACCAATGCGAGTGACCAATGCGACAAGCCTCCAGGAAGCCACTGGGGCCCACTGAGAGATAGGTAAGGAGAGAGAATGAGATGAGGAGGTGAAGGCTGAAGGAGGAATCTTCAGGGAATGCTGGAGAATGTTCTAGTCAGGGGATATATTTTGAAAAGAGAGGAAGGTGCCAGATGACTAAAAACAGGAAAAACTGGGAAGGAAAAGATGACGAGCTACCCTCAGATAGGATAACATATCATGATAATGCAACATGGCCAAGTGGGGTTTATCCCAGGAATGGAAGGCTGGTTCAACTTTGAAAAATCAATGTAATTCACCATATTAACAGACTGAATAGAAAAACCATATGGTTATTTCAATAGTTACTGAAAAAGTGTATGAAAAAATTCAACATCAAGGCAAGATTAAAAAAGAAAAACTCAACAAATTAGGAATGGAAGAGACACTCCTCAAACTGATCAATGGCGTATACAAAAACCTACAGCTAACATCATACTAATAGAGAAAGACTAAATGTTTCTGTTAAGACCAGGAACAAAGTAAGGTCGACCCCTTCCTCACTTTTATTCAGCATGGTACTGGAGGTTCTAGACTATGCAATAAGACAAGAAAAAGAAATAAAAGGCATACAGATTGGAAAGGAAAAAATAAAACTGTCTTTTTGTCACCTGCATGCGGGTGATGTGCAGAAAATCCCCCCAAATTCTACAAAACAGCTACCAGAATTAATAAGCAAGTTTAAAAATACAAGAATACAAGATCACAGGATACTAGTTCAATATATAAAAAGCAACTGTATTTCTATATGTAAGCAATAAATAATCTGACATGAAATTTTTGAAGTACCATTTAAATATCACCAAAGCTATGAAATATTTGTGTATAAACCTAACAAAAAGCACACAAACCTGTTCACTGAATACTATAAAACACTGATGAAAGAAAAAAAAAGACCTGAATAAATGGATATACCATATTCATATATTTGGAAAACTCAATATTGTTCAGATGTCAATTCTCTCCAAACTGATGTAGAGATGCAACACAATCATAACCAGAATCCAAGCAGGATTTTTTTTTAAAGATTTTATTTATTTATTTGACAGAGAGAGAGATAGCGAGAGCAGGAACACAAGCAGGGGGAGTGGGAGAGGGAGAAGCAGGCTTCCTGCCAAGCAGGGAGCCCGATGTGGGACTTGATCCCAGGATCCTGGGGTCATGACCTGAGCTGAAGGCAAATGCTTAATGACTGAGCCACCCAGGTGCCCCCAAGCAGGATCTTTAAAAAGATATTAACAAGCTGAGTCTATGATTTATATGAAAAAGCAAAATAACTAGAATAGCCAAAATTATTTTGAAAAAGATGAACCAGTTGGAAGACTCCTACTACTCAATTTCAAGACTTACTATTAAGCTACAGTAATTAAGACAGTGCAGTACTGGCATAAGGATAGAAATAGAGATCAATGGAATAAAGTTGAGAGTCCAGAAATAAACCCTTCCATTTATGGTTAGTTGATATCTGACAATGGTACCAAGACAATTGAATGGAGAAAGAATATTCTTTTCAGCAAATGATGCTAGGATAACTTGATACCTACATGTAAAATAGTGAAGTTGGATCCCCTACTTCACACCATATATAAAATTAACTCAAAGTGGATCAGAGACCTCAATGTAAGAGCTATAGCAATAAAACTCAGAAGAAAACATAAAAGTAAATCTTCATGACCTGGGATTAAGCAATGATTTCTTAGTTGTGACACCAAAAGCACAAATGCAAAAAAAAAAAAAAAAAAAAAAAAAAAAAAAAAA
>NW_023270268.1:88312599-88397968 GCF_011800145.1 Mirounga leonina | reverse complement strand
AACAAAAAAAAAAAAAAAAAAAAAAAAAAAAAAAAAAAAAAAAAAAAGATAAATTACACTTCACCAAAATTAAAAACTTTTGCTCTTTGAAAGACACCAAGAAAGTAAAAAGAAAACCATCAATGGGAGAAAATATCTGCAAATCATAGATCATACTTTTATTTTTTTACAAATATATAAAGGCAACTAAAGAAAGGAGAATCTTTTCAACAAATGGTGCCAGAAGATTTGGCTATGCATATCACTAACTCAAACCTCACAAATACATAAAAATTTACTCAAAATGGTTCATAGGCCCAAATGCAAAACCTGAAACTATTAAACTTTCATAGGAAAACATAGGACTTTGGGTTACATAGAGATTTCTCATATACATCAGCAAAATTATGATCCAATAAAGAAATGATAAATTGAGGGGTGCCTGGGTGGCTCAGTCGTTAAGTGTCTGCCTTCAGCTCAGGTCATGATCCCAGGGTCCTGGGCTGGAGCCCCGCATCAGGCTCCCTGCTCAGCTGGAAGCCTGCTTCTCCCTCTCCCACTCCCCCTGCTTGTGTTTCCTCTCTTGCTGTGTCTTTCTCTGTCAAATAAATAAATAAAATCTTTATTTAAAAAAAAGAAATGATAAAGTGATAAATTAGACATCATCAAAAATAAGAACATTTGTCTTCCAAAGAAACTGTTAAGATAACAAAAAGACAAGCCACAGAATGGGAAAAATTATTTGTAAATCACATATCTGATAAAAAGAGTTGTACCCAGAATTCATAAAGAACTCTCAAAAGTCAACAATAAGAAAACGACCCACTTTTTAAAAGAGCAAAAGAGGGGTGCCTGGGTGGCTCAGATGGTTAAGCATCCTCCTTCAGCTCAGGTCATGATCCCAGGGTCCTGGAATTGAGCCCCACATCGGGCTCCCTGCTCAGCGGGGAGCCTGCTTCTCCCTTTCCTTCTGCCTCTGCCTCTCCCCCTGCTTGTGCTGTCTCTGCCTCTCTCTCTCTCTCTCAAATGAATAAATAAATCTTTTTTAAAAAATAAAAAATAAAAGAGCAAAAGATCTGAATAGATAATCATCAAAGATGTAAAGATGACGAATAAGCACATAGAAAGATGCTGAAAATCATTAGCCATTAGGGAAATGCAAATTTTTAAAAACAATGAGATACTACTCAGCACTATTAGAGCGGCTAAAATAAAATGACAAAATGAAAAGAAAAAAGAACTGCCAACACGGATCCTGGTAGGAAGGTGGACTACCTAGAACTCTCACACCTTGCTATGAGAAATAAAAAATGGTAGAACCACTTAAGAAAACAGTTTGGCAATCTCTCATAAAGTTAAACACATACTTACCCTATGACCAGCAACCTCAATCCTAGATATTTGCCCAAATGAAATGAGAAGTTATGTTCACCCTAAAATCTGTGCCGGAATGTTTACGGAGTATGATTCATCTCTAAAATGGAGTGATCTAGTGATAACACACAACAACGTGGATGAGTCTCAAATACAGAATGCTGAGTGAAAGGAGCCACACTCGAAAGGCCATATGATTGCATTTACATGGCATTCTGGAAAAGGCAAAACTATAGGTACTGCAAACAGACCAGGGGTTACCAGGGAGAGGCTGACTGCAAGGGGCAGCAGGAAGAAATCTTTCTGGGCGACAGAACTGTCCCCTATCTTCACTGCGGTCGTGGTTACACATCTGTACACCCCTGTCAAACCCACAGAACTGTATACCAGTAAGGGTGAAGTCTACTGCTTGTAAATTAGACTTTAAAAAAAAGAACGGGAGTAAGATGTGGGAGGGACTAAAAGAGAGAATGTGAACGGCAGCTGGACTGAGAAAAAGCAGCCTTTCCTCTCTCTGAGGCCAGAAAGAGGGGCCAGAGTCTATTTCAGGACATGACCCCCAAGGTAATTATCAACTGGCCTCTGGAGCATCTCAGTCCTAATCCTCCTGGCCTCTCCTGCTGTAATCTGACTCCTACTGAAGCCAGAAGGCCAATAGCAACAGACGGTGCAAATCCAGGTAAAATGATGCCCAGTAACCCAATAGGGGTCCAAACAGCTTTGCTTAGCTTAGTGTGTCTCCGTGTTCCCCTCTCTCATTCACTAAACACAAAACGGGGTGAGCAGTTACAGGGTGCTGGGGTGTGAGACAGGGGTCTTGGGCCAGGTCATTGGGAAGGGTTTTCAGCAAATTTCACTCGAGAGTGAACAGTAAGAGATAAATATGTTTGTTACACACACACACACACACACACATCACTCACCAAAAGAGCAGAAATCTGTGCCCTGGTTCTCATAGATGCTAAGGCTTCTGTGCAGACACTAATGCGGTGAATGAAGAGGAGGCATCAGTCAGCAGGGCAGCAAGGCCTAATTAAGGGTTTGTTGGTTTTCCTTGCGTGGACCTTGAGGGACATATCTAACCACAAGGAACACGTGCCCAGGTGTGCGTGTGTGTGCGCGCGTGCACATACTCACGCGTGCGCACATACACCTACACCAGGTAGGGTAATAAGGAGACCTAACAATACAGCAAACCTCAGCCCGGGGATTCGCCTCAGCATCTGCTTTAAAACAAGCCCAGCAGATGGTGTGGGTCCAGGTAGTCTCAGGACCACGCGGGGAGAAACCCTCGCTTAGAGAGGAATGTCTGGAATTCTAGTCTCCGCATAGAAACCCAGGGGAGATGCCTATGAATATTTACCACTCTGGCGGCCATGATGGCGGTATTTCTAAAACCCCAGCACTTTTGGAAACCCAATCTCTCACTGCCTGCAGGCTGCAGGTTTGATTTGGCCCAGGGTGAAGCTACGGTGCAGCGCCTGCTCATGGAGGCTGAAAGAGGTTCCAGCAGCGGGGCCTTGGGCACTGCAAACAATACCGCCTCTCTGACTTTGTAAGAGGCTCCCGGGGCTTGCTACTTGCCACTCCTGGGAAAGGCAGAAGGCAAAGAGGGATGAGGAACGAACAGGTTTGGAATCAAAGGAAATGAGCTGGAGAAGACCCTCTCACAACCTGCTATCAGGCATGGCTTCTGTCCTGGACAAGTCGGCTTGCTTCTTGCACTGCGATTCATAGGGTGTAGCTGGCGGTGGCGACAGTGGCAGAGATAAGGAATCAGAATACCCCAGGGAACCAGATTTGGTGATGGGGGTGGGGGGTGAGGTGTTCAGTTACATGTGAATTACGGATAAATAACAAAATTTTTTTTTCTAGTGTAAGTATGTCCCATGCAATATTTGGAACATACTTACACTAAAAAATTATTTGTTATCTGAAATTGAAATTTAACCATATTTTACCTGGCAATCCTAGGAGGGAGTCTTTTCAAACCCGCCCTCCCCCAACTCTGACAACTCTCTCCCCCTTGGCAGGGCCCCAGGACTTTGGGGGTGACCCAGCTCCCACTCCGCCCTACTCCTTCTTCCAGACCCTTCCCTACCCTCTGCGGATCCTGCACAAACAGACCACAGTGCTTTCTCTTCACATCGAAGTCTGAAATCCCCTCAATTGAGGGCAAGCCAAAGCTGGGATCTGATTTTCCAAATCCACCCATCTGGCCACAAGGGTCTAGACAACATCTGGGCTCCTGGGGCTGAGGACCAGCTCCCCACTGCTCTGGGTATTAGGAAGAGAAGAAAGTTCCTCTCCTGGGACCCAAGCCCTAAAGACAGGCACAGCCCCTCCTGTTCTAGTCCTTTTTTCTATTTGCAAACATACAAAACTAGCAACCAAATCCCAAATAAAAGGAGCTGACAAGCCTGACAGGAGTTTCTTCCGCCTGCCCCAGATTTCATTTGTTCTATACGGTGCCGGTGGGAAGCTCGGGGGACCTCAGTGGAATCCTATTATGATACAAAATACAATAAATCAAGGAAGGATCATCTTAAATTATATACTCTTGGAAGTCACATCAGCTTGGTTCCTTGTGCACTGCACTGTGCTCAATGAGGTGTTAAATGGCTTTTTAAAAATATCACATATTTTTAACTTTTTAAAAAATCATAGTGATGCCTCTTAAAAATTTGTCCCTTACAAAGAATAAAGACTGCTCTATGCTTTTTTGGTGCTCAAAGCTGCATTATCTTGGCTTAGGGGCTTTCATGATGAGATTCTCTTTCATGGAGATAGTTGGTTTATCTCAATGGCTCTGGGCAAACAAGACCAGGCTCTCTGCTGTCTTCATTCCCATGGGGTCCTGCCCAGAAGGCACCCCCTCTTCTCCATTCCAGTGAGGATCCAGTTGCTCAGGGCTTGTCCATCTCTCCTGCTCTATGTCAGAGATCCCCATATCACATCATGACACCTCCTGCCCAAAAGCGTGCCATGACTCCCTATCATCAGTAAGATAAAGCCTCAGTCTCTGCGCTGGCACTAAGACTCCACAAGCCCCATTACCGGCCATACATTCCCCTTCTCATCTCCTACCCCAACCATACGGGCTACCCACTGTCTCTGGAAAATACCAATCTATAATATGATTCTCAAAGTATAATGTTTATTTAATACAATTTCGCTGTTACTACACGCAAGGCATAAAATGTTAACCAATCAATAATTAGCATCTGCTTAATCCATTTTTAGGAAAGACAAAATAGACTAAAACGTGAAGAAAGACAAGTATCTAGAAACGATCGGGTGCATCAATTTACAGCTTTAAAACACTTTCCACATGCACTGTTGCACTGCCTCCTCATCACGTCCTTCTGAGCTAAGCTAGCTGGGTGGCATCACCGCTCTTTGGCTAATGAAGACACCAAGGCTCGAGGCAGGAACCCTGTCCGCAGCTACACAGCACAGAGGCAAAGCTAAATCACAGATTCTCATTCCAAGTGCAGAGCTCATCCTACTCTACTAGACTAAGCTGTTATTTATCCCAACCTAATTTAGGCCTACTTTGGCTTTACTCTATTTAATAAAGGAACACTCGACTTTCTTTCCCTCTCGCCCCAGGTGCCCCAGGCCTTCCTCATAGATCCTGGTCACATAAAATGCTGCTGATTAGGGACCTGCCCCCAGCCACAGCCTCCAAAACTCGCTCTCTTCAAGGAACCACCACTGTGGGTGAGAAAGGTCCACCCTGTACCTCGGGGAGGTCAAGCCTTTCTCTAGTACAGCTTCCCTTAATTACCTTTGCATTGAGATATAATTTCTATGCCATACAATTCACCCTTTTGAAGTACATAATTCAGTAGTTTTTAGTGTATTCTCAAGATTATGCAACCTTCACCATTAACTAATTCCAGAGCATTTCAACATCCCCAAAAGAAATCCCACACCCATTAATCACTGCTTACTTCCCATCTGCACCACGACCCCCAGCTCCTGTCAGCCCCTAATTTACTTTCTGTCTCGATGGATTTGCTTATGCTGGACCCTTCATAGAAACAGAAGCATATAATAGGTAGTCTGCTTGTCCATCTACTTTCACTTAGCGTAATACTTTCAAGATCCATCTCTGTATCAGTTCTACATTCTTTTATGGCCAGATGATATTCCGTAGAACGGATAAACCACATTTTGTTTCTTTATCCATCAGTTACGGGCATTTGGGTTGTGTTGCTATGAACATTCATGTGCAAGCTCTTGCACAGATGTATGCTTTCAGTTCTCTTGGGTCTATATACATAAGAGTGAAACTGTTAGATGTTCTAGACTGAATGTTTATGTCCCCTCGCCCCCAAATTCATACGTTAAAATCTTCACCTCCAATGAGATGGCATTAGGAGGTGGGGCTTTGGGGAGCTGATCAGGTCAAGAGGGTAAGATTAGTAAATGGGATTCATGCACTTATAAAAGAGATCTCAGGGGCGCCTGGGTGGCTCAGCTGGTTGAGCGTCTGCCTTCAGCTCAGCTCATGATCCCAGGGTCCTGGGATGGAGCCCCACGTTGGGCTCCCTGCTCAGTGGGGAGTCTCCTTCTCCCTCTCCCTCTGCCCCTCCCCCTGCTCATGCTCTTTTTCTCTCTCTCTCAAATAAATAAATAAAATCTTTAAAAAAAAGGTGGGGGAGAGATCTTAAAGAGCTCCCTCTAACGCCCCTTCCACCTTGTGAGGACATAGAGGGAAGATAGCCATCTATGAGCCAGGCAGTGGGTTCTCAGCAGACACTGAATCTACTGGTGCCTTGAACTTGACTTGCCAGCACCCAGAACTGTGAGAAATAAATGTTTGTTGTCTAGGCCACGTGGCTTATGGTATTTTGTTATGGCAGCCCAAATGGACTAAGATGCTGGGTCACATGGTTAAGTCTACATGAAACATTTTGAGGAACTGCCCAACTGTTCCAAAGTGGCCGAGCCATTTTCTACTCCAACCAGAAGTATATGGGGGTTCTGGTTCCTCACATCCTCCCCAATGCTTGTTTTTGTACGTCTTTTTGATTACAGCCATCCTAGTGGGAGTAAGGCAGTATCTCATTGTGGTTTAGATTTCCTTAAATTTTAAAGCAAATAGTGACAATAGTAAGTGAGATAGTTTGTTCTGTAACTCAAATAGCTGTGCCTTTAGAGAGAGAGAGAGTCACACTGGACATTTTATGTTTGTCATCTTTGGTTACGTATTCCTAGGAAGACCCCAAACGTTGTATACGCATTTGAATGAGAAACAACAGCTTTCACAGAACAGTACTCACTTGAGCAGGATATCCTCTGAATGCACGCAACAAACACTGACCGAGTACCCAGCACAGAGCACTGTTCAGGGTCCGGGAAAGCTCAGCACTGGCCACCCGGCCCCTGGCCCCCAGGACTGCAAGTCTGGTGACGGAGTCAGGCACGTGCCCAGAAGAGCTGAGAGGACCCCATGCTACAGGCTGTGCAATCTGCAACTCCAAGTTAGTTTCACAGACACTCAGTTTGCAAAAAATATGGCAGCGGAGACAACAGTCTTAATATGAACTGTTTTCTAAATTAACAAGAAGTAAGTAGAACAGAAAAATCAGTAACGTAGATGAACAAGCTATTCAAAGAAGTAAAACTCCAAATGACTGACAAATGCAGGACATGAAAAAATGTAAAACCCCACTAGCAAACCAAGAAATACAAATGAAAACAATATTTGCCTATTAACCTAGCAATGCTTTTTTCATGGTAATCATATTAGCAAGAATGCAACAGAACAGATACCTTCTATCCATCAGTGGGTATGAGAACTGGTACCACTCTCTTCAGGAAACCAATTTGGGAATATGGATGAAGAGCCTTAAAAATATTCATACTCGGGGCACCTGGGTGGCTCAGTCATTAAGTGTCTGCCTTCGGCTCAGGTCATGATCCCAGGGTTCTGGGATCGAGCCCCATATCGGGCTCCCTGCTCCGCAGGAAGCCTGCTTCTCCCCTTCCCACTCCCCCTGCTTGTGTTCCCTCTCTTGCTGTCTCTCTCTCTGTTAAATAAATAAATAAAATCTTTAGAAAAAAATGATCATACTCTTCCCTCGTGCATTGTTGGTGGGAATGCAAACTGGTGCAGCCACTATGTAAAACAGTAAGCAGGTTCCTCAAAAAAATTAAAAATAGAAATGCCATATGATCCAGTAATTCCACTACTGAGTATTTACCCCCCAAAAAAACAAAAACACGCATTCAAAAAGACATATGTGCCCCTCTGTTTATTGCAGCATTATTTACAAAAGCCAAGATCAGAAAGCAACCCAAGTGTCCACGGACAGATGAATGGATAAAGAAGATGTGGTATATATCTACAATGGAATATTACTCAGCCATAAAAAGAATGAAATCTTAATATTTGCAACATGGATGGATCTAGAGGGTATCATGCTAAGTGAAATAAGCCAGTCAGAGAAAGACATATACCATATGATTTCACTTATATGCAGAATCTAAAAACCAAATGAACACACAAACAGACAAACCAGAAACAGACCCATATACAGAGAACAAACTGATGGTTGCCAGAAGTGGGGCGTGGGGAGGGACGGGCCAAATGGCTTCAGAGGAGTGGGAGGTATGGGCTTCCAGTTACGGAATGAGTAAGTCACAGGGATGAAAAGTATAGCATGAGCTATAGACATGAGACAATTGTATTATAATAACGTGGTGACAGATGGGAGCTACACTTGTGAGCACAGCATAGTATAGACTTGTCCAATCACTATGTTGTACATCTGAAACTAATGTAACATTCTGTGTCAACTGTACCTCAGTTAAAAAATAACATGCTTATAGTCTTTGACCCACAAGTCAGTCCCCTCCACGGATTATCTGCTACACAGAATCTCACTGGCCTGGACAGGGCTTTATATGCAAGGATGATTAGAAAATTTAACATGAGGAACAGAAATGTTGAACTGGAGAAGAATTAGGAAAATGATGGTGTTTCAGTACCCTGAAATATGTCACGACCTCTACAATGTTTTATTTGAAGAAGATTGAACATCACGGGGAAATTTTCAAAATCTAATGTCAAGTGGGAGAGGAAGAGAATACAGAATTCCATAATCAACATGATCCCAATCTAAAAATATGTTGTGTGTCAACAGTGGTAGAATGTCTCTAGGTGGCAGCAGGATTGTAAGTATTTTTTCAGACCTTTTTCTTTAGACCACTGAACACGTTCCAACTTTTATATGTACTCCTCTTAAAAGACAAAAATGATAAATTGATATTAAAAAGGAAAAAAATATATGCTTTTGCTGTGAGCAGGGCAGGCTGCAGAAACTTCTCAGCTAATAGAGGAGATAAGAATCCAAATGGGCCTGCAAAACCAGGCCAAATAAGCCAAATGGGAAAAGAGATTCAAATCAGAAAAAGAAGTCATTTGAGGGGCCCCTGGGTGGCTCAGTCGTTAAGCGTCTGCCTTCAGCTCAGGTCCTGATCCCAGGGTCCCGGGATCGAGTTCCACATCGGGCTCCCTGCTCGGTGGGAAGCCTGCTTCTCCCTTTCCCTCTGCCTCTGCCTCTCCCCCTGCTTGTGCTCTCTCTCTCTCTCTTATCCTCTCTCAAATAAGTAAATAAAATCTTTGGAAAAAAAAAGAAAAGAAAGAAAATAAAAGAAGTCATTTGAGGCAGTGGGGACCAGGAAGGCTTTATGGAGAGGGCTCTGCAGATGGAACTCACAGTGTGGGCAAGATCCAGGCATCCAGGTGGCAGAAACCACATGAATTAAGGAGTGGAGGGACTTCGAAGGGTGCAAGGCTGCCTGGGGAAACCCAGGAAGTCAATGCTGACTGGAACAGAACAAGCAAAGGGGAACTGGCAAGAGAGGCGGTGGGGTTCACGGCTACATAGCAAAGGATATCCATGTTCGGGTAAGGAGGTGGCACATGACCCAGGAAGCATTAAAACTCTTGGTGGTTGCATTTCCGAAACTAAAAAGTATACTAAATTTTCAATTTCTAATATGTGCATTCATTAAAGAAAATTTCAATTTACTGCCCAACACAACCAGTGTTAACTGGTGCATTCCTCTTCCTTTTTTAATCTACTCAACAGTTTTTTGTTTTCATGAAGCTGTGATCTTCCTGTTTATAATTTAGTATCCTGCTTTTTTCACTAACATTATAACATAAGTCTATCCTCCCGTTATTACAACTTCTAATGCTGCAGCCTTTCAGTAGGAAAATGTGATCAGAGCTGCACTTTGGGAATATTAATTTCATGGCTGGGAAGCAGGCGGCAAAGAGGAAGGTGCTAGAAGTAAAGAGGCCAAACAGAGAGCTGGGCAAATGGCACAGATGAGAAGGACCAGAGCCCGAGGGAGACAAGAGGCCCTTCAAAGGGAAAGAGGAGCAGTGTTCAGGATATCCCAAGCAAGCATCTCAGAGGGGTAAGTCTCCAGGGGGAAGGGAAGGGGCTTTGGTTCTTAATCCATGCAGGGGAAATCCAGTGAGGGACTGGTTTCAGGGTGGCCAGAATGAGTAAGACAGTGTCATAAAAGCTAAATGGAAGGGAGAGATTCAAGCAAGAACTGGAGAGCCCACAGTCAGGTGCTGTGGGAGAGGCTGAAGAGATAAAGAGGAATCCAAGGTTGTCAGGGGTCCCACAGGTGCCCTCTGAGAAAGATCAGGCAGAGGAGGAGTCCAGACCGCAAGGGTATAAGTCATAAGGGGTGGTGAGGACGATAATAGAGAAGGTGGCTCTTTCTCAGGGTGCTTACGAGAAAGGGTGGGTTATAGCTTGGGTGGATACAGCATGGAGCAGAAAGAGAGGCAGGAGAACCCGGTTCATCCAAAGGCAGAGGGACAGAGGACTAAAGAGGCAAAGGACAGAACTCCACCGAATAGCAGGGCAGTCACCAGCCACGGTGGCCACGAGCCACCAAAAATCTCCTCCAAAAATCACCCCCCAAGCTCCCCCACAAGGCTAGTCTGAACTGAGATGTGCTGTCAGTATAAAACTCACACCAGAGTTTGAAAGAATGTTTTATATTAATTACATGTTGGTAGGATATTCTGGATATACTGGGTGAAAAAAAAAAGATATTGCTAAAATTAGTTTCATCTGTGTTTTTTGTTGTTTTTCTTTTTTAATTTTTTAGCTACTGGAAAAATTAAAATTACGTATGTCGGGCACCTGGGTGGCTCAGATGGTTAAGCGTCTGCCTCCGGCTCGGGTCATGATCCCAGGGTCCTGGGATCGAGTCCCGCATCAGGCTCCCTGCTCCTTGGGAGCCTGCTTCTCCCTCTGCCTCTCTCTCTCTCTCTCTCTCTCTGTCTCTCATGAATAAATAAATAAAATCTTTAAAAAATAAAAAAATAAAAAATAAATAAAATTACGTATGTGGCTCTCATTATACTCCTGTTGAACAGCACGGCTGGCTGTAGAACAAAGGGGGGCAAATCAAGAGGGACCTGGAACCCGCCATCATCACGGCCTGATTTGCAGAATATCAAACTGGTGTTTGGGAAAACTGAACAGTCGGTGAATCTCCCCACCTTTGGGCCTCAGACAGACTGGCCTCCCTTCCTGCCCTTTAGGGGGTCATTTTCCCAAGGCTCAGAGTCATTCCTCTGCCGGGCTCAGAACTCACTTTGGATGGCACACTGCACAGCATCCACTCCCTCTGGCTTTGGGGAGCATAACATGTAAAGGAGAAAAGGGAAGGGGTGTGTGGGGCCGAGGCTCACCCATAAGACCCCAAGGGACAGGAAGGTCTCGGATGTGAGCCCAGGTATAGACTGAAGCAGCAGGACTATCTAGCATGTCAACTTCTCTAGCATGTCATGAAACTTGGGGGCTTTGGGAGAACAGACAGATCTAAAACCACGGGGAGAAGGGGCAGCCTAGGAGCAATGAGTCAATGTCTGGAGACAGCACAGTGTAGAGAAGGGACTGGGGACTTAGGAAGCTAACTTCTCATTCTGGATATGCAAAAAAAAAAGAAGAAGAAGAAGAAAGAAGAAGAAAGAAGAAGAAAGAAGAAAGAAGAAGAAAGAAGAAAGAAGAAAGAAGAAGAAAGAAAAAAATTATGTGTGTATATATAAAACTAGAGAGGCAGTGGGTGAAGGCCAAGGTCTCTGCCACCTGGGACAATCCAGGAGTAGCCACAGCCTGAGTCTCTGGCTGCTCAGGCAGGATCCTTGTCCTGACCATACTACCATGAATGGAGAGGCCATTCACAGGATGTTCTGAGAAATCCCCTATTTCAAATATTCTGTTCCGAGTTCTCCTGAAATACAATGGAATGCTCAACAGTGCAGCATATAGACAGCTGGTTACAGCTGGAAGTCCTACGAAGGTCTCCCTTCTGACCCATGCAGGATCCATGGGGAATCCCAGGGGAAGCTGGAGTCCTTCAGAATCCGTCAGGCAATGGCCTCCCCACCCACCAAGGTGCGGGGATCACACGTATAAAGCAGTGTGGAAATGCAGATACATTCCCACCCAAACCAAAGCAAGGACACAGCTGGGGTGGAGGGAACAGGGGTGAAAGAGAGGCTGGCCTGGCGGGAGTGCCTCGGAAAGCCTTTCTAGAGAAGCTAGGTGGTGGGTCTGCTCACCCATAAGCAGCTTCTCGTGCAGTTCTCTCATCTCCGGGGTAAGGAAGAGTTTGCTTTGTGGCCTGGCAAGAAGTTCTGTGGGCTAGCAGTTTATTTATAATCCAGTGCAAGTGAAATTTCTCTCCTCCAAAAATCTCATCTTGGAGAACAATTATCCAACACCCCCCAAGTTCCCCCACCCCTCAACTTCCTCCTCCCCCTTCCAGGAAAGTCAGACAGGCTTTCATTGTTCCAGGTGAGTGGTGGTGACATAAGAGGATGATGCCAGGCTGTGTAGGTGGAGGGAAGGGGCTGACAAAATGCTGGAATTGGATTCAGGGGGGAGAGAAAAGAGCACCACCAAACAACAGATTTCTGCTTTCCACCCTGCACAGGTGAGGGGCGGGCTTTCCCCACGCCTCTCCACCCACGAACCTCCTCCCTCCCTCCAGGCCTCACCTCCAGGGCCCATTTTAGGTCTGCTGAATTTGGAAGGAAAACAGGAAAGCTCAAGAGAAAGTGAAACCTCCATTACCCTGCTTACCTAACCTTGACTTGGTAGCGCGCAACATGCTCTGGGGCTGTGTCGGTCTGTGTGGAAGGCCCAGGTACCCCGCGCGTGCCCCAGGGCAGAGAGGTGCCCTGGCGCTGCTCAAGACAGGTGCCCCAGCAGGGATTCAGGGGGCCCCGGAGGCTACCCCACACACTGCCTGCAGAGAAAGGCAGGGAGCAACAATGGGCGGAGCACAGTGCTGGAAGTCAGGGGGCCCGGGGGCTAGCCTTGTGACTTTGGGCAAGTCACAGCACCTACTGGGATCTCAAAGCCGTCGTCTCTAAAATGGGAGTGAAGGTCACTAGCTAATAGATACCGGTACAAACACGCTCCCCACGTAAAGCCCCGTAGCCGGGCTGGCCATGCTGTGAGTGGCTTGGCGCCCTGAGAACTGGCTGAAAGCCCCATGGGGCTGGCCAGGCCTCCTCTGGCTCCGTAGCACGTCCTCCTCCTCCTCTAGGACGGGACGGGGCTGACACACAGCAGGCACTCATAAATGCTTGCTACGTGAATAAATGGCTGAAAAGGAAGCTGAGGGCTGCCGGGTTCTCTCAAGGCCTTGAATATTCCAGCTCACCTGAGAAGACAGTCCGGGCCCCCAGCAGTCTTTGCTTCAGACACTGAGCACACAGCCCAAGGCAGGGGGTGGGGGGGTACAGGACCCCCATCCACAAGGCTGCCAAGGCCTGAGTCAGAATTAAACGAAACGCAGATGACACAGCAAAAGACGGACAAACATAGCATTGACTGCCACAGCAGCAAAGGCCTAGAGGTGGTTTCCAGCAGGGAGATGAGCCGTGAGGCAAGTCTGTGTGTCCCTGCGAGTGGGGTGCAAGCTCGGGGGGGCTGGGAACTGGATCTGGGTGTAGTGTTGGGGAGTCCCTTCCTGGCCGGCTGACCATGACTCTGTCCCTGGGAAATCCCCGGAGGCCGAGCCTGTGAGGGGAGAAATAACGGGGAAATGGCGTTGTGGTGAGGCTGGGTGAACAGCGAAGGACCTGGATTACGGCAGGCCCAGGCCTTCTCCCTGGCTCGGCTACCTCCGCAAGTCCTCTTGGGGCCCAGGAAGTTTCTTCTTACGTAAAACAGGAGAAGTGACCCCCTGACTCCCAGCTGCTTCCCAAGGGCCCTGACATCCTGCGAGCCCTCTCTGTGGTGTGACCCAGCGTATCAGAGAGAAACCCAAGAGTTGGCCCCGGTCCAGTTGCCACTCATTCCCAGCCATCCTGCTAACAAGCGGCAGGAAGGGCGCCTAGGGCTGGCACTGAGGCCATGAGGTATGAGGAGTTAGAGGTAAGTCTTCCCCAGGGCCAAGGGAAACATATCCTGGGCGCCGAGGGGTGAGCCATTAAACTCAGCCATTACCGGTACATGCCTATAAAAAGCACCCCGTAGGATGGGTGTGGCAGACATTCATTTGCAGACTGCCCTCCCCACCCCTACCCTCCAGAAACATAATCTCAGCTTGAGGTCCACCTGGTGAGCTCTAAATTATCACACTACCACCTCTTACCACATCCCTTTGGAGTAGATCACTGATACTAATTTTTTATTTTAAAAATCCATTTTTTTAAAGGCTATAGGAGAGACTGGTTGTGGTCTACCTAAATTCATTCTCCCTTTCTTCCAAAACAACACCCAAGTAGCTGGGCACGCAGCTGCTCAGATCAAAGGGGTGTGAGTGGAAGCGATGTGTACGACTCTCCGTCATCAGACCTAGACCAGCACCTTTTAGCACTTTCTTCCGGACCGGAACATGGACAGGCTCCAAACCCAGCTCTGACCAAACAGATGGGGATAACGTCCTTGTAGATGAGAACAACCCCACAGAACTAGACCAGGTCACTTCGACTCTAATTACCTAAGAAAGAAACCCATCTCCTTAAAGCCACTGTATCTTGGCGTCTCTGTGTTATACAGCTTAGTATAACACAAGGTTATACTAAGGTTAGTTGTTACCTCAACTAACAGAACAGCAAACAGCAGAGGTTTCTAGATCTGAGCATCCAACGGCAGCCTGAGCCCATCCTGCCTCCTCCTCTCCTAATACTTGCTCCAGTGCAGAAGGGAGAAGCCACGACACGCAGAGTGCGTAAGATGAAGGAAGGCAGGATGGGGTTGGAAGTGTGAACACAGGAAGGCCACTTGAGAAACGGTGGACGGTTTCTGAGGTAGTGGTCCTGACAAGAGCTGGGCCAGAGCCCAGACGCCAGAGCAGAGACAAAGCAGACAGAGTGGCTGGGCTCTCAAGGGCAGAAGGAGGTGTAGTGGCTGCACTCGGCGAGCCGGGAAACAGAGGCCCAGGGGGACGAAGGAGCAGGCTCTGCGTTATCTCAAGGAGGTGAAGCACAGCATGGGGAAAGTACGCGGGAGCTGGTGTCCGAAAACCTGGGTTCAGGTCTCAGCTCAGTTACTTATCAGATGAGTGGTGTTCACGGAGTAACGTCCCCTAGTCAGCCCGAGATTCTTCTACAAAATAAGGATGTACTATCTACTTCTCAGGTCCTGTTGATAAACTAAATAGGGCAGTAATATAAAATGTCCAAAAAGCAGTTATCTTCCACTGCCTAACTGGGTTTAGATACAGTGAAAGCAAGAAACCGAGAACCCCAACCAATCTATCCCCAGTCCCTGAGGGTAGTAGGGAGGGGAAGGACATCGACTGGTATTTGTCAAGTGTCCTGAAGCCCCAGGGATGCTGCTGGGTGGCTATTCCCAGAGCATCTCCCAGGGAGGGTGACACATGACCAGACCTGCGGGGGTTCTGAGGCATTGTGCACCTGCCACCCAGGCTCAGAGGATGGGCAGGGCTGGGGGCAAAACTGCTGTTCCCACGCCTCTGGGGCAGCACCTCAGGGGTTCCACCCATGAGGAGAAGAGGCCTCCAAAGATAGGGACCGCCCCTGCTGGAGAAGGGGCTCCTCTCCTCCGTCCAGAGGCCTCTTCAGCCTCTTGCCTGGGAACAACAGTCCTTCACTAGTGAGTCCACATGTCCTTTTCCTAAAAGCGGGGAGCTGGGAGGCATTTGGAGAGCCTCTAACTCAGGAATGAAAGCAAAGACCCAAGCTTCTCTAGAGGCTCTCAGCGAGCTGCCAGGCCTGGGCCAGCACAGGCTCTTGAACACCTTGTGTTCCTGTCTGATGGGCCCTCAGCATTTCCATACAGCGAATGCAGGAAAGCAAAAGTTGTCTGAGTACCTCACCTCAGGAGCAGCCAGGCCTTGGGCTCCGACTGAACTGGGGGGACAGTGAGGGATTTTGCAGAGGTTGAGGCGGGCAAAGTCCCTGAGGTCTGTGGTGGGACTAGAAGTGCCCACAGTTACCCTCTTTTCCTTCAGCCTGTCTTCCTCTTTCTCTTCTACAACTCAAGTTCCTTTCTTTATTCCCAAAATTATTTGAGTTAGTGGAGGAAAGTGAACAGAAACTCAGCCCTTGCCTGGCCCTGTAGGCTGTCCCTGATAGCCCCAACAGCACCCTCTGATGAGCCCACCACACAGACCCTTGGGCTCTTGACCCATCTGGCCAGTGTGCCTCTGCCAAGGGGCACGTCCAAGATCCTTTGTCTTCTCCTAAAGATGACCTCCTGTGCCAGCCTAAAGCCCTGTCTCTCCCTTAGTTCACCCCCATGTTCCCTGCTACCACACTGACCTCTCTTAGTCCCAGCTGCTTATACCCACCCCAACCCCACTGTGGCAAGCCCTCCCCTCCTCACCTCTCCCCAAAGACTCAGCACACTCTGCTCTGACCCCCAGAACATGGGCATTTCCCAGGGATGCCGTGGGATCCGGGAAAACATCATGAAGTCCTGTGGGGCAGAATCTCGACCCCCAAAAGACATCGCCATCCTGAGAGCACCCAGACCAGAGGAGCCCGGAGAGTGCTTTCTTCTCCCCATCTGGAGGAAACAGAGTCCCTCCCAGGGCTGAGGTGGATGGAAAGAGCCCGCGTCCTCAGCAAGGCAGACTGGAGTGGAACCCAAGCCAGCCATACCAGATGCTCTCGTTCCCGGGCCACGTGCCTGTACCTGGGATGACAGAGCGTGACAACTCGAGAGGAGAGGAACGCAGCAGCCCAGACCCAGCCACCAAACCCTCCCCCCAAAAGCCCTGCCCCCCACCAGCAACAAGGGCAGGAAAGCCCAAGCAGGCTCATGGCTGGCATCAGCCATTCCTGATGGTCTGTTGTGGATCAGGGTCTGCACCAAGGAAGCCACCATGGGAAGGAAGCCTGGGGTGCAGCCTTTGTAGTCAGTCCCCTACCTGAAGCAAATGATCGCTCCCCTCATCAATCAGCTTTGCAAGTCTGAATGTTTGTCAGCAGGGCTTTCTTTTTTAAAAAAAAAAAAAAAGATTTTATTTATTTATTTGACAGAGGGAGACACGGCGGGAGAGGGAACACAAGCAGGGGGAGTGGGAGAGGGAGAAGCAGGCTTCCCGTGGAGCAGGGAGCCCGATGCGGGGCTCGATCCCAGGACCCTGGGATCATGACCCGAGCCGAAGGCAGACGCTTAACGACTGAGCCACCCAGGCGCCCCAGCAAGGCTTTCTTAAAGAGGGCCACAGCTACAGCAGAAAGCAGAGCCTGGCAAATCCTCCATGGACCCTGGAGCAGCTGAGCCCTGACCAGCGGAGGGGAGGGCACAGGTGCTCAGAAACGTGGGCACTGCAACACTTGGCCCCAGGTTCTCTCCTGGTCAGTTAAGGTCTTCACGCTGAGAAGTATCCACAGCAAATTACCACGCTGTCAGCCAGGTAGCACTCCGGGTGCCAAGACCACATCTCACAGAGCCTCAGAACCCCACACAGTGCCTGGCACGTGGCAGGCATTTATAAATGTTTGGTGAGGAGGAGAATGGGCAAACAGATCAAGGAATGACTGGCTCATCCTAACCACGGCCATTTCTAGGCAGCAGATATGTACATAAGGCATACAGACCGATTTGACCTCAGTATGAGCTCAAAATAATTAAGAGAGGAAGTCTGCTACAAATCATCCAGTGCATTCCAAACTATCAAATGCATTTAGAAATTCTCTGCTGCTTGGTATTAACCATGCCCATTGGCTTCCTTGCTTAATGCAGCTAACTGGCCTAACACCCAGGGGGTGGGGAACTCTCTTGGAGCCTACGAGTCTAAGCTGGGCCGCTCCAGGAGCCAGAACAGGACTGGGAAGACGAGGGCTGAGAGAGGACCAGATTTCCCCCCCGCCCCACCCCAGGTCTCAGAGCAGCAATGCCCCCCTGTCCGGAGGGGCCCTGGGAGCTGGGACAGAGGTCCTTGTGAGTGCCTCAAGCGCTAGCACAAGCCACCTAAGCTAAAACAAAGCTGCTGCCTGGCACTTGCAGGGCTGGTCCGGCTTGCCTCAGTGACACTCACCAAGGGGTGGAATTTGGCCAGGAGCCCCCCGGCAGCACAGGATCAGGCCTGAGGGAGCACAGGCCCTGGGCTGGAGTCCAATCCCATTTCTACTGCAGTCACTGGGGAATCTTAGGACACATCTCTTGACCTTTTGGTGCCTATAAAATCAGGATAGGACTTGCCTGTGTTTTTTGATGGAGACGTTTCTACTGACGGTTACGGTCAACTCCCAACTACCCTATTAAAGGAATCAAATCAGTGTGGCTGGCCCCACGAGACATGCTACAGACATTCAAGATGGGGCTCCTGCTCAAGGCACTCTCAGTTAAGGTGGAGAGCACGGGAGAAACCACACGAATAGATGATGAAGAGCAAGATGGCTGGGTTCAGAATGCAGATGTCTCGCATGGGCCCCAGAGGCCAAGACAGGCTTCAGGGAGGGGCAAGGCTTGTGTGTGGAGCTGAACAGAATTTGGATAGAGAGGGGAAATTTTCACATCAAAGTGACAAGCTTGAAAAATCATAGCATGGCCAGTGTGGTGAAGAGGCCACCCAGCAGGATCAGAAAATGACAGGAGGGTGTTGCGTATTCGAGTAGCCCAGGTGACGAGCCACTGTCTACCCAAATGGGAAGCTTGGTATCACAGCCAACAGGGAGCCACCGCAGATGGGGGTGGGGAGGAGGAGTTTCATGATGAGACGATATTTAATAACAACTAGTATCTACCGAGCGCTTATAGTGTGCAGGTATAACCTCATCTGATCCTCATTACAACCCAATGGGGCGGGTGCAGTTAGAATTCCCATTTTACAGACAAAGAAAATGAGGCATAGCAAGGTTAAGCAACTTGCTCCAGGCCACACAGCTAGGAAGTGGCTAGCCATCAGGCAACACTGCTCCTCACCACCACCGAGAAGGAGAATCATCTGTCTCTAGTTACAAAGAAAGGTAGGCACAAAGAGGTCTGCAGACTGGGAATACTGCTGCATTAGGGGGATGAGGATGAGGATGAGGATAAGGATGGATTAGGATGGAGAGATGAATCCAAGAGATCCCATGAGGGGAGTACTGACAAAAGGATTGACTGACCCCCATCAGCCCCAGGGAGACTTGAATTTCAGGGGACCTGTGACAGAAATGGGAAAGCTGAGAAGTGCACCAGTTACGGGGCAGATGAGTTGGGACTCAAGAGTGGAGAGTCGCCCAAATGGCAGACGCTGGGGCATCTCTCCTTGTCAGGGAGTTGTTCTCCCACTCGGCCTAGCCCCACCTTCAGCAGGGCTTTTTCAAGTTAGCCCCACCCTCTCTCTGCCCCCTCCCCCAGTGACACCTCCACCCCTACCAGAGTCCCTTCTCCAGGGCAGCACATCTGTTCCCAGGGGAAACAGCCCAGATCTGGTTAGTGTCTGTTCACGGCCACGGAGTCCAAAGTGGGAGACTGATTATGTCCAAGTCTCTGTGTGTGAAAGCATGCATGTACGTATCAAGATCCTGCAGATATAAACAGCTCTACCTCTGAGAAGGAAGCACACTCTCATTTTTCCTCAGTGGACGACAAACAGAGATAAACCAGGCGCGGAGCTTTCCTAGGTTCTGCGGCCAGTAATCGCAGCCAAGAGGGCTTTCCACATGGTGTCCTTCCTGGAAACTCTGGGCCCCCACAGTCAAGGGTCAAGGCGTCACCCCAACATCACCCCAGCCTATCCTGTCTCTGGGCTCAGCCACTCATCTGAGACAGACCCCCCTGTTCCCAGTTTTCAGAGCAATTTGGAGAAGGAAGGCTATTTACAACCCAAGGTCAGCAGGTACCATCTTGCTCTTCTGAGAAAAAATGTCTGCAGTTAAGAGTTTGCCACAGAATGCATGAGGGGCCAGAGGGGTGAGAGGCCTCTGGCAGGTGGGCTATTCCAAGGGCTGATTTCATCCTTCAGTGTCACCTGGGGCCCCACTGCGTGCTGGGCATCTGGCATCTGGGGATGCTGGACGGGGCACTCACACGACATGTGAAAGGCTAGAGTGAACACCTTGCTCATCTGTCCATGTCAGCTTCTGTTCTGGTGATTCTTAGACACTTGCCATGAGGAAGTCCAGCAGAGCTCCACGGCCGGGCTCCCTGCAGGCCTTCAGAGTAATAGTGGGAGTCCTGGTGGCGACAGTGACATGGGGCTTCTTCACTCAAAGGTTGAATTCTCTCATGGCTGCCTGGGGGTGTGTGTGCAGCGGACTTGGAAGTCCTCGACTTGGAAGTCCAGGGCAAGGGGCTGCGGTGGGGTACAGGGGGGACTCAAGGACTGCTTAGAAGTTCTGCCTGTTTTAGCGGGACTATGACTAAGGTGGTCCTCAGTTTGGAGGCCCACAGGATCAAAGAACAAGGAAACACCCTGAGTGTAGCCAAGGTGGTCGCAGTTAAGCTAAGCAGGCTCTGGACCCTGGCACTTCTGTAAGAGAAATCAGAATTTCTTCTGAGGACTATAAGTTCTCTCTGCCCAAGGCCAGGGTCTCCCAGTCCAGGCCATACGTTTTTGAGAAACGCCTCATTAGTGGGAGGAGACTTTGGTTTCTAGAGACCTTTTGTCCAATAGAGGCCTCAGGACATGACCTGCTACGGGGAAATCACAGTCAACGGCCAGCCCGCCTACCATGTGCATGCCCAGTGGGATCTAAAACACATAACAACAAACCCCTCAACCTTAGCCCCACATGCCCCCAGAGCAAAGGGGGCCAAGCGAGCTAAGAGGATGAAGTGGTCAGGAGAGCCTGGAGAAGAGAAGTCTGGACAGGCAGGTGGGAGGAACCAGCACCAAGCCCTCAGCAAGAAAAGGACAGGAAGAACATGTTTCACTGACATATTCCCAAAGCCTAATTTTAGACAATAGCTCCTTTCTCTATCAGCATTCTTCCCAGAATTAGGATTCGCATCTGGTGAATTCCCGTCATCCCCTGGGGAAGTTGCATCCTCTGGTGTTTCAAGCATGGAGTGCTTTTTATCTGTGCTGACGCAGACCAGTGGAGAGACATGCCCAGCAAGAAGGGAACCTCAGCCCATGGCCTTTCTAAAATCGTGCGTGCGTTCACCCACGCGAACACGCACACCTGTCCACCGCCGGCGGACAAGAGCAGAGCAGACGAGAGCTGCAGCCTGACACAGCGGCCAAGACGATCCTTTCAAAACACAGATCTGATCATGTAAACTCCACCTCCTCTCCCACTTCAAACTGATAACTTCCAGGTCTCTTGGAATAAAATCCAGTCTCCTTAACTCAACTACAAGTGCGCGTGTCCTCTGCCTCCTTCTGCCTCTCCAGCCTCTTCTCACACGACCACTTGCTATCACTACCCTCGAGTTCAATCCCCGCTCCATCCTGCTACAGGGCTTTGGCATGTGCTAGTCCCTCACCCAAGAAAACCCCACTCCCACCCTCACCCCTCTCTGCATTGTTACCGTCTACTCTTCCTTTAGACGGCAGCCAAATACTCAATTCCTCTGAAAAGCCTTTTCTGACCCCCCGAAGTGGCTGTGACCTCCCCCTAACAGCCACCACAGGCCCATGTCTCCCTCCCTTTCGTGCTGAGTACAAGGGAGAGGTTACCATTGCCAGTGTGACTTCTCATCGGAGAACCACTTCCCTACTAGACGGGCAGCTCCATAAAGGCAAAGCCCATCTGCTCACAGTGAAACATCAACGCCTAGCACGGTGCCTGGCACAGAATAAATGCTCAAGAAACACTGAATGAATGAATGAATGAGTGAGCGAATGAATGAATAAGAATAACCAAGTCTGACCTGGGCACCTCCAAAGCTAGATCCACAAATTACACTTGGGAACAAAGCTGAAAAACAGCTGGGGCACCACAGTCACCTGCCCATCTCTTCACCATTGGCCAGGAACCCTTCCTTCTCCAGCAGGGTCACTCAACGCTCATCTTCGAGTTTCAGGCCCCAAAAGGGGTAGACACTCTCCTTTTTCAGATGAGCAAACACTCGCAGTGCTGAAGAGCAGACACCCGGCAGGCGCGCAGCAGGGACCTGCACCCGGACTGACACGTACTGCAGTATAGGAACCGGCCAGGCCTTGCCGCAGAGACAAGTACACCCCGGAATGTCCATACGAGCTAAGCTCTGGCTCACTAAAGATGCGATACCGGCCAAGTGCTCTACTCCCTCTGCACCATGTGCCTCTGGGGTCACCTGGGAAAGGCAGGAGAAGTCAGGAGAAGGCTGGGGACGGCACAGAGTATCTTCATAGGCCAGTCCCGGACGTGGCACACATTCTGCCCGAGTTCCACAGTCTGCGACTCAAGTCACCGGGCTCCACACTCCCTGTGAGGGAGGCTGCGGGACCCATAAAGAGGGAATGGCGTGGAGAACACGTCCCCACCACTGCTCTGCTGCTCCTCACTAGAGCTACTTCCAGCCAGAGCCCTAAAGTGACCCGTAGCCTCCACTCGCCAAGTGGCCCCACGTCCCTCGGGGGAGGACAAAGCTCCCTACCCTGAGATGGTAGACTGACCAGGAGCCCAGTTTCCCAGAGCAGAGAGCCCCCAGGCAGAGACCAGCAAGTGGTCTTCCAGAATGACGTGGGGGCTCAGTGATAATGAAGACCACACCCTGGTGGCCTGACCATGCCCACCTTACTCCCCAGAGGCTCCAGATGGTCCGGCGGATCCCGTCCTGTGGGGGGCAGCTTGAGGCTATCCTGGGAAAGCCCCACTACCATGTGGAAACTGGGGGCTCGTATCCTGGTCATCTGCCTGAGATGCCAAGGGAGGGCCAGGGGGAAGAAGCCCCGGCAAAGAAAGCTACCTGTGGCTCAGGTCCTGGCCCTAGTCGGACTGGTCAAATGTCTTTAGTTGTGTATCTTCACACCTTTGTTTGCTGAAAGGTAAAATGAAGATGCTCTGCATCCACCCTACCCTATGGCCCAGGGTTAGTGTGCAGATCAAGGAAGAGAAGTGAAAAGTGATGTTCAGATAAAAGCGATATCAGTTATTATAGAGTCACCTAAAGCTCGGGGGGTGGGAGGTTTCTCTTTGGCCGTCCTCTGACTCTGCACACCAGGTCTGTGCTGCCGAAGCCCTGTCCCACACTCTCATTTTCTGAGCATCCTAGCCTAGGAAGTCAGGCTGAGATTCTCCAAGTGAAGTGAATTCCTGGCACTGGCTGGCTCCCTTGTTCTACGGTACGTGGACACAGCATCAGACATGAATGTTCACTTCAAACGCTGCTCTCGCCCACCACACCGGTGTCCACCGTCTCCAGCCAAGGGAGACAGCACCACTCGTAGGCACTGTGGGATCACATCTGGTCTCATCCCGGCAGAGGTACCAGAGCTGGAGAGTGGGGTTGATATGGGGTGGTGCGGGTACAGAGGCCCCAGAGTGGGGGAGGGGAGAGCAGGAGGAGGGGACCTCACGAACCATGCAAGGCTGAGCCTGGGCCAGGGTCCCTAGGGCCGAGACCTCCCCTCCAGGAGAACTTCTGAGACAATTCTCTGGAAATAACATGGAGTCTCTCCACTCTGGGGAGAGGAGTGTGATGAGGTAAGAAAGGAACAGAAGTGCAGGAGGCGAGAGGCTTCAGGCCCACAGAGCAGGTGGGTTTTCAAGAACTTTGAGAGAATCTAGGAGAGCAATTGCTGCTGCTTGGGGTGGGGGTGCGGAAATGAGGGAGACAGGAAGGGGAGGAGAAGGTGTGAGAAGAGAGTGGGTGAGGCAGACAATGAAGGCTGTCAGGAGAGGCTTGTGTGACAGCTCGGAGCGTGGGACGGGCATGTGGGTGAGGGTGGGGTCGCCTCATGGGGGCTCCGAGAAGCAGGAGGTGCTCGGTAACTGCAAAGGTGAGAAACCCAGCCAGGGCCCCAGGTCTCAGCCAGCTTCTGATCAGACTGCCTGAACAACAGCCTCCAAAAGTTTCTGAAACTGCATTTGTCTTTCCATTTAAGGATCTCACCACAGGTTTCTATGTGAACTTTAGTAGATTATCCGCACTTCCGCAGAAGAGACGGACTCAAAAGAGAAACCAGCGCAACCCCAGGCTACACAGATGAAATAACAAATGTGGAGTCGGAATTTAAATCCGGGTCCTTTTAACCCCAAAGGACACTGCCAGGTATCCCGGGGTCTGACTACCCCCCTCCCAACAACGAGTCAGACTCTCCTAGCTGGGGCTCCTTCCCTAATTAGAAGTAATTCTTCCCTCGCCTGGCCTCTGAAACTGTGAGTCCAGGTTTGAACATTTTGGTCTCCTAGGAAAAAAGCCAGAAAAATCCCAGTTACAATTACCAACGCCATCAGCATGATTATCAACCACAAACACGTACGGGGAGCCATGAAAATGGGCAATAAGCTGAAGTCGGTGAGTGGGAAAATGACGATAATGCCCTCCGCCTTCAAGTGGATATTCTGCTCCCTACGGGCAAAACCAAGCTCCAAGCACCAGGGTTCAGGGATTGCAGATCCTGGGCCCCCCAAGGGAGGAAGTGCCGAGAAGAGGTGTGTGGGATCTGGACGATGAGCCTTGTCAGCCTCATTTACCAACCTAAACCATGCACTACAAACTGCCTACCACCTGGCCCTTTACACACAGTCCCTGTTGGCTGGCTCTCTCGGAGTCTGAAATCAGGGCAGGCATGCACCCGCAGTGCCAGGACCTGGGGTCCCCACCTCTGAGCCCCCTCAGATACCCTCTGCCCCCCACAAGAAGTGCAAACAGCAAGTCCCCCCCCCCCATGGGGCATCCCCTCTGCCCATGGCAAGTACCTGAGTGGGCGTCAGGCTCCTATTCTGTGGAACGAAGATACCCTTTAGGTTGGCACAAGGATGGAGTGAGTCGCTATGTTGGTAAGTGCTAATCGTGCCAATCAAGACTGTCACCAACACTATTACTGTCTGAGAAAGGGGTGCACAGAGATGGAGCCCAGAGAGGCTTGTCTCCCCTGTCTTTCCCCTCCCTTTGCTTCTCTGGGACGGGGAGGCAAGCAGGAGCTCACAATTAGCACTATCCGTGAGAGGTCAGGAGTCTGCCCAGGAGACAGCAAGCCTGGGTTCCGTTTCTGGCCTCTCTACTTCATGGTGTGACTTTGGGCAAGTTGCTGAGACCGTGTGTGCATCGGCGTCCTCACCTGCAGCAAAGGGACAATAACGGTACTTTCCCCGTGGGGTGCTTTGAGGATTTTATATGCATTAATAAGTGTAAACTGCTAACACATTTTTTTTTTAATAAAAAGAGTGTATTATTCTACTCTTCCATTACTGGAGGACAGCAGCTCTCTCCTTTCTAGTAAATGCCAAGAATTTTCTCAGAGCTGAGGTCTCAGTCATATTGTGCCAGAATGGTGGGAGGGGAGCTCACCATCTGCTTCAGCCACAAGACCACCGTCTCCATTCTCCCGGGAGTCTTAACCTGTGGCCTGTGCACACAGGTTCTCACAACACCCATCCCAGAAGCCTCTCCCCAGAGGTGCCAGGCAATAGGCTCCGTGGCTGAAGTGTCGCCTCGTTGCAGCTCTGCTCGTCGGCCTGGGAGAAGCTGGATGAGGTAGCAGCTGGGCACGCCTCACGGACGTGCGATCTGTGCAGCCGCTCAGTTTAGGGCTCTGCTGTACTCATCTCAAAATCCTCAATGCTTTTTGAACAGGGGGCCCCGCATTTTCATTTTGCACTTTCCACAAATTATGTAGCAAGTTTGGCAGACCTCTCCACCTGTCTCCCGGTGGCTTATCCTATCACCCCCAGGCTCCATGTGCTCGATCTTTCCTCCATGTCAGGGCTCACCTGGATGCCTAAAGCTGCTCTCCACCTTCCACCCTTGCCCCCTACAGTCTCTTTTCAACAAAGCAACCAGAGGGTCCTTTTGAAACAGGAGTCAGAATCATGCCACCCCTTGCTCAAACCCTCTAGTAGTTCACATTGCACGCAGAGTAAAAGGCAGGACCAAGTCCTGACAAGGGCCCTTGAGGCCCTTCACAGTCTGCATCCTTCCCTTCCCTCACTGACTTCTTATCTGGGGTCCTCCCTCTGCCTCCCCCCCGCCCCCCCCCCCACTCCAGCCACACTGGTCTCCTTAATCTTCTGCAAAAAGGCCACCAGGCACATTCCCACGCCAGGGCCTTTGCTTGGATTGTTCCCTCTGTGTGGGACACTCTTATCTCAGATATCCTTTCCAAACAGGACCAAACAGTCCTTTAATGCCAGAATAGTCCTCTAAAATCATCTCTATTCCCTTGTCCCCAAGTTGGACTACACTTAATCTGGTCTTTAAAAAAAGCATAGAGCATTGGCAAGAATGTGGAGAAATTGGCACCCTGGTGCATTGGGGTGGGGGGGGAAGGCGGGGCATGTAAAATAGTGCAGCCACTATGGAAAACAGTATGACAGTTCCTCACAAAATGAAACATAGAATTACCATGGGATCCAGTAATTTCACCTTGGGGTATACACCCCAAAGAACTGAAAGCAGAGACTCAAAGAGATATTTGTTCACTCATGTTCACAGCAGCATTACTCACCACAGCCAAAACGTGGAAACAACCCAAATGTCCACAGGTGCATGGATGAACAAAATGTGGTACATGCATACAATGGAATATTATTCAGCCTTAAAAAGGAATGAAATTCTAACCCATGTGACAAGATGGATAAACTTCACAGAAATTACACTAAGTGAAATAAGCCAGACACAAAAGGACAGGCATCGTGTGATTCAACTTATATGAGTCAGAATTCATTGAGACAGAAACTAGGATAGTGGCTACCAGTGGCCGGGGGCAAGGAGGAATGGGGAGTTGTTATTTAATAGGTACAGAGTCTCTGCTTAGTATGATGGAAAAGTTCTGGAAATGGCTGGTGGTTATGGTTGCACAACCTGGTGAATGTGCTGATTGCCACTGAATTGTACACTTACAAATGGTTAAAATAACAAACTTTATGTTGTGTATATTTCACCAGAAGAAGAAAAAAGCATGAAGGTAGAAGATTCAATTAAATTTGGAATCTACTCTGGGCCCCGGACTCCTTTCTGGACTCATTAGCCTCTTCCACAGCCACCCCAGGGTCTGATGCTGATCCCGATCGGGTGACAGTGACCACCCTGCACAAGGGGTGGCTGAGTCTTGGCCCTGTCCTGGAGAGGAAATGGGGTGCTCTGGCTCTGATGCATCCCCTAGTGACACTGAGTGCAAGGGACGCTCAGAGCCAGATACACACGCACAGCCCGGGCCACTGTCGAAGATGGACCGTGTGAATAGATGGAAAGCTCAAAGGGAAAAATCCGTCTCCAGGGAGGCATTGGGGAAACTCTGAATTCTGTCTCCAGTGCTATGGATTCCATGAAAGCCCCTTGGAGGGGCAGGCAGTGGCCACAGCGTGTGACAAGAAGGAAGGGAGGAGACCTCTGTCCTCGGTAGCCCAGCCCGGCAGCTGCCCCCATGGCCGCTTCAGGAATTCGAAGTGGATCAGCACAGCCTCGCACCTGGAGCAAGCTCCAAAACTCTCGGCTCTCCAGGCCTGGCCTTCCCCACAACTGACAAGGCTGCGAGGGGAGAGAGGAACTCTTCTGGCCTCCTGGGGAGTTGGAGATGCTCACAGCTCTGCCCCAACCCCAGGGTGGCATGGGGCGGGGCTGCCGGGGCTGAGCTCCAGGTTCCCACCTTCCTGGAGAAGGCCAAACTCTTCAGGGAGAGGAATGAGAGATGAAGTGCCCGCTTACTGGGCTAATTTTAGGCTCACAGCAGCGGCCCTGACAGCAGCAGCTCCCTCCACAAAGCCCCCTGTACCACTCAGCTAAGGAGGTTGAAACTCTGGGGCCAACCAGAAGGAAAGGAAAATAGGCACGTGCACACACCCCCATTCACATGCACGGGCCCATGTCCCCTTCCTCCAGGTGGGCCTTGGAAATGCTCTTTCCTGCCCTATGAAAGGGAGGGAATTGGTCAACGCTCCTTACTCCCTGAAGCCCTGAACCCAGGAAGGCCCCACCAAGTATTATTAACCACATGACCTTATGATTCCCGGGTCGGAGGGCCTGAGGTCGCTAGGCCCCAGGAAAAGACCCTGAGGGAGATTTAATAATAAACAGCCTTCAGCTCACAGCTGCAGATGGGACCAGCTGTCTCCTCTGAGAACAGAACAAGAAGCTCAGCAGTACATATTATCAAGGAATTTGGTTGGAATTGAGGATGAATTTTCCAACCAAGAGAAACCTAGAACATAGAGCTGTGGAAGCTCATCCCAGAGCATCAATGTGTCACAAAAAGCTGCCTCTTCTCCTGGGCTAGGTCAAGCGTGGCCCATGTGCGGACAGGGGGGCGCTTAGATGGCCTTCAGAGCCCTTGATAACACCTGCTCGTCTGCCCTGCATATATATTATTTGGGGTTCAGAGATGTTGAGAGCCTTGCCCCAGGTCACACAGCAGGTAAGGGACAGAGCTGGGCTCTGAAGGCAGGTGTGTCCTTGTAAAGCCTGTCCACATGCACTGTCCTTTCTCTGACCTCAGAACCCAGGGACTACAAACTGTTCCTTCTTTGTCCCCTCCCCATTAAAGCCACAAGAGCTGGCCTTAAGCCTCGGTGTACCTCTTCTCTCCCAACCTCCCACTCTGAAGCTCAGCTCTGGCACCATCTCTGAGCCCCAGCGTTTCTAATTTGTGGAGCTCTATGCCACATGCACCACCCCACTGTTCCTAGAGCCCTCCCTGCACCTATGACCCCTCAGCTGGGAGGAGGGGACAATAGGACCTCAGGGATGCAGGGACCAGGCGGAGGACGAGCCCTGGAGTCTCCTTGAAGTCCCTGGGGCCCCGTCCCGGTCCTCGAAGTCATAATATTTACAGGGAACACTGAAAAGCCAGCCACCCCGCAGCTCCGCCTGGCTGGCAAGTTACTGAAAACAGCAGATGTCTCTGAACAATGTGAACACAGCCCCCTCTCCTTACTTGGCGCCCTGTTCAACTCCCAGTAAACAAATAAACAAATAAGTTGCCGGAGCCAAGAGAGCTGCCCTTCCTGAAGAGGTCACCCTCGAGCCGGAGTTGCACACTCCCACTCCATTTAAGAGCACGTCCTTCTAGGGGCAAAAAATGTCTCTCGCAGACACACACACACACACACAACACCAGTGCTACAATCTGTGTGTGTGTATGAGACGGGGTGGGGGGAGAGAGAGAGGCAGAGATGGGGGATGGAGGAAGGAGAGGGAAGGAATGTCAATAGAGCCAAAATGCTTATTTTATTAAAACCTTTTATAAATAAGCCTCTCTTAGCCCCAGCCAGACATGCAGCGTCAGTGCCAGAAATCGTGACTCGTCAACTTTCTGGAGACCTGGTTGGTGAGACAGAGGTGTGCACAGCGGGGCGGGGGGACCTGCTGGTGTCGTGAATGCAAAACCTTGTGCCCTCCAGCCCCCAGAACTCCCACAGGGAGCCCTATCTATCCCCAAGCTGGCTAGAAAAGCCTGAGTCCGAGTCTCACTGCACCACTCGTTTACTTGCTGTGTAACTTTGGGCAGCTTACTTAAGCACTCTGTGCCTCAGTTTCTCATCTGTAAAATGGAGAATAACAGTATCTATATTTGAGAGTCGTGGAAATTAGATATTAACTATCATGACGATGATCCCATTCTCCACTCTTCTTACTTCCCTCTCTACGGTCTACAAAAAGACTTCTTTTGCGGACCAGCAGAGAATCATCATTACCACCATCTTCCTCTCTTTAATCCCAAGGCAGCTGTCCTTATTGCCATCTTAGAGGCTCAGAGAAGCTTTGCAACTGGCCTGAGGCCATGATGTAAGTGACGGAGCCTGGGGAGGCCTGTCCTAGACACAGAGGCATTGGCCCCATGGAAAGGCTTTCCGAAGACCCAGCCTTCTTCAGAACTCATGGGGCCAAGAGAAAGCGAGGAAAGGCACACGGGTGTGCATGAGCCTGGGGTGGTTCAGCTGGGGTAGGCATGGGGGCACAGGGCTGGCTGCCAAGCCAGGTGACTCAGCCTTGACACCTCACACCTCTTGGTTGCCCAGAGCCCTGAGTTTCCGAGAGAGGGTCCCCCACAGGATGTTAGCGGCCCAGGACCCTAACTCCCACACTGGTGATCTCTCGACTTCCCAGAACACTGCCACGATGCTCCAGCTCTCTACCCGGGCGTGCTCTCCAGACAGAACTGAAGAGCCCCCAGAACAGGCCTGTCTTCCACTCAGGAGACAGTATGTTCCAATCTGCCCAGGATAGTCCTGGCTTATGCCCGCTGTTTCGGAGCAATTATTAATGGTGCTCCTTCCCCTTCCCTGTCAAAAGTGTCCCGGGTTTGATGCTCACTTATATGGTCACCATACTCCAACACCGCCCCCCGGGGGGTCTTGAGCCCTGGGCCAAAATCCGCTACCCAAGAGGGCAACCCACCCTCCTTGGGCAGTCCCAAGGATCTTCAAGAAACACTCCTGACCAGCCTCCTCTACTTTCCAGGCTGTAGAAACTTTCTTCCCACGCTGCCTGCCAGCCCCCCCTGCCTGTGACTTCTAGAAGCAGCCCAGCTGGGTCTTCTCAGCACAGCACAAGTGACCAAAGGTCGGGAGCCTGTCAGTGTGGAAGGCAACTCCAGCAGAAACTGGCCACTCCCGAATAGAGAAGGGAAGCACCCAGTCACATCACCCAGCACTGCTTGTGGACACACAAGATCCATGAGAAATCACTACATCTTCAGGAAGAGAAAACTCCCTCAAGCTCTAGTCTGCTCCATCGTTCATTCGTCCGTTCATTCATTCATTCAGCAAAAATTGATTGAACATCCATGAGGTTCAAGGCTATGTCCTATCATCAATGAAACCAAAACTCACAAAATTAAAATATACAGAAAACCTACAGAATTAGGATGGAAATACACACAAACACGTATATATACAGATTTAGTTATCTGTGCTTGTGAGTTGTGAGTTATCCCAGGAATAATGTGACAATCCCTGGAATCAGGCTTTGAAAATGCAATAGGTGATTTTTTTCAATACATTTACCTCATTGGTGATGTTTCAGCCCATTGATATTACATTGTTATTTAAATGAGCCTGGATTCTGAGACCTCTTCTATACTCTCAGAAAATACCAAGGGTTGGGAAAGCTAGCCAGGGGGGAAAAAATCAATTCGGCCAAATTCACTGATCTGGGAGTTTGTATTAATTGCCCAGGATGTGTCCAGCACTGCAAGAAGCTGGGGGGGCAAACCACAGAGGGAACACACGAGGTGAGAGTAATAAAAATATGCAAATCCAACAAACTGCAGAGGGAAACCTGCCTCTTGCTGAGGAGGACATTCATCTCAGCCCTGCCCAGCCACAAACACGAGACACTCAAACTAAGTGACAGAGTGACCTCCCTTAAAAAGACCTATTAGCAGATGCAAGAGAGAATTTATCTTCATACAACATTAATTAGACAAACGTACGGAGGCCAGTGGCGGGCCAGGCACTCTGCTAGGGATGGAGAAATCAGCAATAAATAATGCCTGTCTTGGATCTTGAGACACACCCAGTCTAGGGGGAGAGAGACAAAGAAAACCAGGGAGATCACAACAGCTGGGTGAGTGTGGTCCCAGAGGAGCCCCAAGAAAAGAAGGAAAGAGCCCATCCCTGTGTACTGAGGCATGACCAAGGAAGGCTTCCTGGAGGAGGTGATGTTTGACTTGGGCTCAGGAATGCTGAGAAGCAGTGGCAGAGTGGGCAGCAGGAGGGACAGAAAGCATTCCAAGGAAGCTTGGAGAGACAGCTATGCAAGCATGCAGGGCAGATGAGGGGAAGCCAATACTGAGGGCTGGAACAACCAAGAAGCAGTATGCTCAGAGCTGAGCTATGGAAATGTAGCATTATAGCTGTGTGGCAGATGCACCAAAGAGGGAGGGGGCTGAGTCAGGGCAACCATGTAAGGGCTGTTGCAACGGTGTAGATGAGAGACAAAGCATGGAAGATTAGGAGGGGGTGCAGGGGGAGGGGAGAGCAATGGAGAGAACATTTCAGAGCCCAAACCATCAGCCCAAGGGACACACAGCCTGGGAGCAACAGACCGCTGGAAATCTGCAAGTCTATCTCCAAAGAGGCCTGGGCCAGAGGGATAGATATGGGGACAATTACTGAATCACAGAGGTGGGCAAGATCAGCTAGAAGAGAGCCCATTATGGAGCCCTGGGAAACACTTAATGCTCAAAGAGGAAGGAGAGGACCAGAGGCCAAGACAAGAGATGGCTCGGGAGAGAGTGTCAGGAAGGAGGCAATGCCAGGCTGACAAGAGGCAGAAGACCAGCAGTTAAGGAGCCTCAACCATGGGACAGCCAGGAGACCCCAAAATGTACAGCAAGAGACGCTTTCATCCTGGGGGGGTAGAATTGGGGAGGTTAGGGAGAGACAGGCTGAGAAACACCCTGTGGAGAAGGCTGGTGGTGACAAGGAAGAAAGAGAACATGGGGACAGAGGGAGGCCTGGGGGAGAAGGAGGATGGGTTTGTACGTGGGAGGACCTGTGCCCACGCTCAGCATCTAAGGGAGGGAGCCGAGGAGGGAGGTGGCCTGGAGTGACAGAACAGAGGCCAGGTCAGTGGAGGAAGCGCCCTGCTCAGGAGAAGGTCCTGGGCTGGCTCTGAGAGGCCAGGAACAGTACCCAGGAGGTCAGGTGAGAGAGGGAGGGACAGAGGTTGAAGGGTCTTCAGGCAGGCATGGAGCTCATGTGCCAACAATGAGGGGTGGTAACACAGGCCTGGGAGCTACAGAGACAGTGGAGAGGGCTCCAGCTGGCCACTGTAGGGAGGAGGATGTGAATAAAACCACAAACCTCATTAGAAGATCCTTGCTAGGAATTCCGGCCCAGGAGGGGAACTGGCTCAGAAGAGTTAGGAACACAGCTTAAAGAGTTTCCTCTAGGCTAGGATTTGTAGTTCCGTCCCTACGTCTTTCGATCCCTTTGCCCTCAATACTAATAGGGTGCATCTGCACATGGAGAGTTTTCACCAGAGAACTCCCACCCCCCTCCCCCCCACACACTCCCTGCACATCACGGCCAAACCCCTGGTCCAGCACAGCCCACATCTGTTTCTTGCTCTCGGCGATGCCCCCAGCCGAGCACCACATGCAGAGAAAAATGGGACAAGCAGATGAGATGGACACTAACCCAGAGGTTAGAAAAACCTATAACTTTCCCCCTCGCTGACCACAGGGTCAATCAACTCTCCCAGAATAAGTACTTCACTGTCCATGGCTCTGAGCAGGATCAACTCCAAAGGAAAGCGAACATGACCTAAACCTAATTTAACGGAGAGTACACAGATGTCCAAGCAGGCCTCTGAGCCCCAAGAAACAAAGGGGACAGAGCATGCTGGGGAGCCTGGCTGGTAGGGAGCTGCAAATGGCCCTGTCCTTCCTCAAGAGCAGTGGGGAGTACAGGTGGGGGCCGAGCCAGAGGGAGGGCCGGGGAAGTGGTCCTGCTCAGGGCTGCACATGAGGGCAGAGCAGGTGGCCCTGGGTGACAGGCGGCTGCCAGTCCCTGAACCATCAAGATTCTAGCTTTGGTCGCAGGCTGGGAAGTTGGACGGACACTTGGAGTCATCAACTCAGAGGACAGATCCCCGCCTGTACCCTACTACGCTTTCCTGGCAAACACAGCTCACAGCCAGGCCCAACTTTTATCATGGCTCGTGGCAAAAGGGGGAAAGAAGAGGGAGCTGGTGGCCTGGAAGACTGCAATTAGGACAGGTGCATGGCAGCCTTCGGGGTCCACTAGATCTCCCGGTGCTGTGCCAATCTTTTTCTCACCCTCCATGCCCTCGCCCTGTATCTTCAAGCCGTCCCCCTCCTGCACACGCTGGTGGAATAGGCCACAGATGGCCAGCCTTGCTGTGTGCGATCTGGTTAGCAGGGGCTCTAACTTAGGCATGCGCAGGTGGTTTTCAGGAGCCCAGGGCCCCCTAAGATGGTTTTGAGCTTTCTCTGTGTGTGCAGAGGTGCCTTTCCCTACAGGACGGGTTTACAGCTTTCCTTTGATTTGCAGAGGGGCTGAGACCCAAAGGAGAATAAAAGGTTGTTTTAGGGGACTCAGAGGTGCCATGGAGTAAGGAACAAAGGCTGGGTTGGGCTCTGGTGGCTGTGGGTGAAGCCACAGGGCAGTCCTGGACCTGGCAGCTGGGCTGCCTAGTCACGTCCCCAGAATGAACTCATCCTGCTCCTTTCTCCCCCTTCACCTGCTCAGGGTGGCAGGCTGAGGTCTGTATCCCTGACGGCTCATCTCTGTGGTCTGTCCCCCAAATCTCCAAATGAGAAGGGAGTATTGATTCAAACTTCAAGTACTACAAACAGAAACTCATGGGGGCAAGGTGGGCATTTTGAGGTTTCCCTCCTCCCTGGAATGAGGTGGCCAAAGCTGACTTCAAAAAACCAGAAGCAAACACTACCAGCACACTGTGCTGATTCGGCCTTGGGCAGGAGCCAGCACACTTCCCAACTGCCCCTCCTGGAGCTCGGGGGCCGCCCAGTGCACCTGCGCACGAGGCCCAGCTGCCCAAACAGACTAGCCAAGGGGTTCCCGGAAGCTCAAAGAATGTGCAGGCATGCTGATCCCTCGAGGGTGGGATGGGAGGAGATAGATGGGAAAGGAAGCAAAAGTGTGTGGGTCTGGGATGAAAAAAACAAGCTACATTCTGAGAATCTCTAAGCATGTGCCATCCCCGAGGCTGCTGGGCCACTAAACTAGGCCAAACCCACCCTTCCTAGCCGGTCCATGGTGCTGCTGCCCGATGAGTGCAGACTGTCTAAACACTCCCAGATGTCCTTGAAGGCCATGCAGGGGACAGCAAGTGCAGCTCGGACAAAATAAAGTGAAAGATCATCTCTTGGGAAAGAGAGGCTCTAAATTACAATTACGACTTCCCACCCAGCAGGAGAGAGAAACCCCGGTGCTGAGGATGGAGGGTGGACAATGGCGTTGCCCTTCCTGAGAGGCAGCCCTCACCCAGTCAAGGAAGCCGAGAAACAATGACTCTCCGGGGGCTGATTCTGGCCATCTCCCTGCTGCAGCCCAGCTCCCACCATCTCCCCTTCCCAAGGTCCCAAGGCCCAAATGCCATGGGATGGAAACAGGACCAAAATAACCTCAGCCCACGAAATGTGCTCAGCTGTCTCCAGAGCCCGGGGCTCCTGTTAACTCCAAGTGGTGACGCAGGCAGTCCCTTGGGCCTTGGCCCACCCTTGGCATTGCACGACGCCAGGGGATCCATGCAGACTATATATGCATGGCCTCCTCGGCAGGCTGGGGGGCTGTGAGCCACAGCCTTGCAGGCTAATGGGCGTCAAGTCCTGGCGTGGCCAGTGGCCCTACAACCAGCTCTCCCAGCCATCTGCTCCCAGCCTCCAGACAGGTAGCCCCGTCCCTCCTCTCTGATCCCAGGAGCACCTGCAGTCCCCGCCATGCACCCCCTCCCTCACGGCTTCCCCATCGTGCCGAGACTCTGAGGCCATGGGCAGGGCCCTTTCCAGAGTCCCCGACAGGAGCACTGCAGTGGACACAGGCCACAGGGGGTCTGCCTGCTCTGGACAGGTGCCTCCTCTGTGCATCTAATTTACTGCACGTAATTAAGAAAAATTCGCTATGTAGTGGCCAGAGTGGGGGAAGCGAGTTACGGAACAGTGTATCCTATATTATACTAATGTTGGTTTTAAATGATTAGAAGGACATTATAGAAATGTCATAGAATTAAGGGTGATTTCAGTTTCTCCTTTATACTTTCTTTCTAATTTTCCAGATTGTGTTTAAGAGACGTGTATGGCTTTTATGATCAGACAGAGAGAGCTACAAATGCAGTCAAGATTTTTTTCCCTCAGAGGAAGCTTGAATGGATAGCTCTGTGAGCTCGAGGGGGGGGAGGAAATCTGCCAGGTGTTATGAAGTCTGAGGAAGAAGTTGAGATGGGCTGGTGTGTGTGGCTGAGGACATGCTCCTTGAGGCGCTCAGAAACCCCACTTTTAGAGAACAAGAAGCCACCTCCAACTCTCTTACCTCAGGATGGCGGCCTGAGGCCCCGAGGACAGGAAGCTGGCCTCAGCCTGTTAGCCAGGGGCTAGTAGGGCCTGTTAGCCAGGGGCTAGTGGCTACGCTGAGCCTGAACCTGGCCTCTTGACCCACAGGCACAGGGCACGGATATTTCCCTCCTCTGCACCTCTCTCCGTGCCAGTTTCTCTTCCTCCCTCCCTCCCTCTCTCTCTCTCTCTCTCTCACACACACACACACACACACACACACACTGCCCTTCTGCGTCCCACCACCCGCCCATGGGACAAGCTATTTTTTGGTGAGGGGAGGATACCAGCATCCTCAGGGAGGTCACCACAATCTCAAAGGACAGGTGACCCTGACTGCCCTGGGCCCGACAATGGCACCCAGGAGGAAGGCTCTGGGCACTTCAGTGTCTGCATGAGCACACGGTCAAGGCGAACATCTGAGCTGACACAGACACCCAGGTCCCCAGCATCAACACCTCCGCCCACCAGCACAAGCTACACCAACACAGTTGTCCCCCAGAGGTGCAAGCGACCACACGGTTTAGGAGTAGGAAAGGCCTTAGTTCAAGCCGGTTCACTCAGAGCTGAGCTCTGCAGCCATGGGCATGTTATTCCTCTTCTGAGTCCCCATGCAAAATGAGGACAAGGACGTTAACTCCGAGGGGTGGGGTGTCACATGAGAGCGAGATAACATGTGCAAAGTGGCCATTTGGGCTGGCCCGGCCAGGTGTTCACTAGCTGGCAGCTACTGGGGCCACCAACAGGGATCCTCTGCAGACCAGCGCCAGACTCCAATGGCTCAGCCCCCTTCTAGCTTCCCCTCCTTCCCTCCATCCCCGACTGCTGAGGACCCTCGCCAACTATGTACAACAGATTTTAAGATGGTAACGTTTTAAATGTTTTTCTAACTTTGAAAATATTTTTTCATTCTCTTAACTGAATTTGATTTTAAAAATGTTTTCTTACCCAAATCAAAGATAATAAATTTTCCCACCTTAACAAATCGACTGTTTTTTAGTTGATTTTAGATCCTTCTGGGGATCTGATTATTGTTGCACAAAAAGAATGTGTATTTACAGTGGTATCTCATCCTTCCATAGCACAGCTGAGAACCCAGAAATAACCCAAAAGGCACCGTATGGGACAAAACAGAGGTCACTTAAGACTGTGCACTCACATTCATGAACTTTACCCACAAGTGATAATCTCAGGTTATCACTAAGTACCTGATAACTGTTAGTTTCCGCAAATTCTAATAATACAGTTGCCAAGCTTGTGCAGTTTAGAAATAGCAAATTAGAAGTGGGGGAGGGAAAGGTGAAGAGCTGCTTGGGCAGGCACTGTGATAACTCTGAGAAGTGACAAGGGACAGTCTATTAACGAGAAAGAAGACAGATCATGATTTTTTTTAAAGCATGCTTAAGTGATCCAAAAGATCCAACAGCTGGGGCTATTTAATACAGGAGCAAACATCCTCACCCCCACCTGCCTGCCCTGTTCTGTAGCAGAACATGGTAATTTACTCACACAAGGATTCCCCAAATCACACAGAAAAGGTTATATCAGGGACTACTTAAGGAGGTGGACAAAATACATAGTTTAGGAAGACATCTATCAAAAATAGTTATAATAGGGGTGCCTGGGTGGCTCAGTTGGTTAAGCGTCTGCCTTCGGCGCAGATCATGATCCCAGGGTCCTGGGATAGAGCCCCGCGTTGGGCTCTCTGCTCAGCGGGAAGCCTACTTCTCCCTCTGCTGCTCCCCCTACTTGTGCTTTCTCTCGGTCTCTCTCTCGCTCTGACAAATAAATAAAATCTTTTAAAAATAATTATAATAATAAATGCTGGCATAAATTCTTAATTATCTAGAAAAAGCAGGCCACACAGAATGGCCTGCTCCCTAAAGGTTCTGGGGAGCAGCAGAGTTACTGTGCAACTTCATTTCTTCGTTTTTTTAAGTGAAATTTGCCCTTTGGACTATCCCACCTTCCCTGGGCCGTGTGTGATAAGCAGAAGGGCTTTCCACTCTCAAGGACACAGACTTCTCTCTACTCACGGGGCCCATCAGACCCATGCCCAGCGTCCAGACAGCAACCTCAGTCCAGCATCTCCAGGGGCCAAACATCTAACACATGGGCCACCCAGGGCATGCAATGTCCCCAAAACTGGTCTCCACCATGGCCCCAGAACATACCCAAACTCCAAGCCCATCCGCCTCCTCTCCCCCAAACCCGCGCACCCACCTTCGCACTGCCTGGCTTCGTTCCCTTGGTGCTCCCTCAGCATGCCCCACAGTGCAGGGCCTGCTACCTCTCTCCCCTCAAAACCCTAATCGGCCTGTTGAAATCCTTTTCACCTGACAGGCCCTGCCTGGGCCTTCCCTTGAGCGCCCTCCCATCCTGTACTGAGTACAGCTGCCCACACACCTGCCTCTCCCACTCCACTAGATGGTAAGCTGGGTGCAGACAGAACCGGCCTGTGTGGTTCCCTCCAGGAACAGCACGGCATTTAGCACTTCACGGGCATTCAATAAACTTCTGCTGGATTTGAAAACCCGTGTCCACTGCACAGCAGATCAGGGGCCCTGCTTTCCAGCACACACATGGGCGTGCACGCCCGTGAGCACCCTCGAATGCGTGCCTCACCCTTCCCACCACTTTGGGGAAACTCACACATGATGTGATCTCCCAGAATTAGGAAGGAAGAAAGGAGATCCAGCTGGGACGGAATTCCCCCTTGCCCAATAAGGACTTTATGCTAATGTTTTTCTCCATAAACTCTAAAAAATAGAAGGACTAAATTTGTCTCTGTCCTGGTGTTCTTGAGAATGGGTGGAACTAGGTGTAAGGGAAAGGGGCTCTGCCAACAATTTCCTCTGTGCCTTGCCTCGCTGACTTTTTCCTTACTCTTTGTTGTGGCACACAGGAGGGTGAAGCACAGAAACATCCAGAATCCCTAGGTCCTTCTTTTCTCCCACTTCACCAGGCAGCAATCTCCCCCATCCTCAAAGACTGCCATGAAAAGGAATGACGGACTCATCCATTTCAGCACTTAATCTTCAGATCTGGAAGTTCTTCCTGATGTCTAGCTTAAATCCCTCCTGTTCTGGCTGAAGGATCTTCTATTCCCACTCTCAACCATTTTCCCCCTCTGATCGTACGTGAACTGGATTTTTTCCAACCAGAGGGGAAAGAGGGATGAGGAAAAGGGCTTATACCAGTGCTGGCTCAAGCTCTGTTCTGTCTTAGGGATAAAACAGTGAGGGGCACCTGGGTGGCGCAGTCGGTCGAGTGTCTGACTGTCGGTTTCGGCTCCGGTGGTGATCTCCGGGTGGTGAGATGGAGCCCCAAGTCAGGCTCTGAGCTCAGCACAGAGTCTGCTTAAGTTTCTCTCACCCTCACCCTCTGCCCCTCCCCCACTCGTATGCATGCTCTCTTTTACTCTCAAATAAATAAATCTTAAAAAACAAAACAAAACAGTGAAGGGGCCCATGTTGGGGAGACAGCCCGAGAGGCTGCTGGGAAGAGTGTAGGGGACAGGAAAAGAGTAAGAAGGGAAGTTTAAGGGTTAACCTTCCTGTCGCAAAGTCCAGCCAGCTGCTGGGCACTTCAAAGCTGCTGACAGGTGCCTGGGCTTCAAGCAGCCCCTCGTCTGGGATGCCCTACCCCTCAGCCCTGCGGCACCGAAGCAGCCGTGGGCTGCCCTCCTCCTCAGAGCACTGGCAACAGGTGCCCATTACCATGGCAACCAGCTCTCCAAGCACCTGGAGACAAGGTCTCACCAGCAAGGAAGCCCCCAGGTGACCTCTAACCAAGCCTCCTTCCTCCAAAATCAAGGGCTCTGCCAAGCCCTGGGCTGAGACACGCCATCTGGCTACAGATTGACAGAGAGGCCGGTGTGCGCCCTGACTTGGACCAGTCGTCCAGGCCATCACAAGGTCTGGAAGGGTCTGCTGTGGGGATCCCAGGGCTGAGATGACACAGGGACACTGGAAGGTGCTCACTTCTAGAGATTTTCCAAGGATGAGTCAGGATATGCCCCATCCATCATATGCCCCATCCATCATCACCACACCACTAGACCTTCATCACCTCAGGTCTGGATTCCGGGCCAGTATCCCTCCCCTACCCCAAACCATCAAACTCACGGCCTTCTCTACCAATTTTCCTGTTCTGCCATGTTTTCTCTGCTCGTGCCATCACGGCCCCTCCCATCATCCCCCCTCCTGCATGTCTTTGCCTTCTGGTTCGCATTCAGATCCACAACAAGCTAGGCTGTAGTCTGCCACTGTAACTACTCGTCCACCACGATGTTGCTGTAAATGACCATCCGATGGTGGGCTCCCAATTTCTAACTTTATGGCGAACTCCTCAAGCAGGAAACTTTCTCTTTCATTAGGCTGTGAGACTCCCTTGTTAGAATGGGAGTTCTCAGAGGACCCACAATGTAGCTTCCTCCATCAGACTAGCCACTCCCGAGGGACCAGCAGCACAGCTTCTCCATTAGAATTCTCCAGGGACAGGGCGCCTGGGTGGCTCAGTCGTTAAACAGCTGCCTTCGGCTCAGGTCATGATCCCAGGGTCCTGGAATCGAGCCCCGCATCAGGCTGCCTGCTCCATGGGAAGCCTGCTTCTCCCTCTCCCACTTGTGTTCCTCTCTCGCTGTGTCTCTCTCTGTCAAACAAATAAAATCTTTAAAAAAAAAAAAAAAGAATTCTCCAGGGATGGGGCTGGGGGCGCTATCTCTACACCTCCCCCCGGGGCCTCAGCCCCTCATTAGCTTCTCCACACCATAGCTGTAGCTTCCAAGGCAAGTTGAAGGGTCTAAGTCCAGGGCAGGGCTATCCATGGGAACTTTCTGCAACACTGGAAATGTTCTATATCTATATCTATATCTAAATGTTCAAAATACTGGAAGAAGCTGCTGGTGGCTATTGAGCACTTGAAATGTGACTAGTCTAAAATGAGATCTACTGTAAGCATCCAATAGACACCAGATTTCAAAGACTCAGGAAAGATATAAAATATCTCACTGGTGATTTTTTTTTACCTTGGTTATAGGTTGAAATGATAATACTTTGCATATTCTGAGTTAAATAAAACACAGTGCTAAAAATAAACTTAACTGTTTCTTTTCATTGTTTTAAATGTGACTACTAGAAAAATTTTCAACTATACATGTGGCTCCCATTATGTATGTTTCTACTGGACAGGCCCGTCTAGAAAGCTTTGAGTATGTTCACCGGCTTGTACCTTTCAGTTACAAGAGTCTCTCTTTGACCTATGAAGGGTGTCATGAGCGTCCCTTCAGAAGTATGTTCATGACTCACCTTTTTTTTCCCCTCTCCATATTGCTTATTGTAGTAAAAAAGTATCACATGAAATCTACCCTCTTAACAAATGTTTAAGTATATAGTACAGCATTAGTAACTTTATGCACATTACTATACCCCATCACTTTTCTTAGTTTTATTTTATCTTGATGCATGCCTCTCTGATAGATGCCTTAAATTTTCTCTGGAACAAAGTGGTATTACAAATCAGTTACTTAACTTAGACCTCCAGTGCCCTAATGCTGAGTCTCTCAACCCAGGTGTGCTTTAGGAATAACCACCATGCGGACAGCACATTTCCTTTATATTGTTCCTTACTGTATCATGGTGCTTTGGGCATGAGCTAGTTCACACACTGACCCCATGAAGCAAGCAGGCCAGTCACGAATATTAATATTAACAGGTAAGAGAACACACGGTCGGGAGGTAAAGTGAAGCATGCAAAGGCCGTGCCAGGATGAGACCTAAACTCTTGACACCCAGATGCTCCCCGCTGTGCACAGGCAGGCAAGGGCAGTGGCCCAGCAGAGTTCTAGCTACACTCTCCTTGTCCCTACGGAGAGGCTGCGACAGAGCTCAAAAAGTGGAAATGTTATTAAAGTAGGAGTAGGTGGTAAGGACAGTGAATAGGTCTAAAATGGGAGCCCGTGGACCTGGGTTCCAGAATCACCTCCACTCCCCAGAAACTGTGCATCCTTGGCTCACCAATCCTTTCACATCTGTGTGCTTCGGTCTCCTCATCTGAAACATAAGGAGCTGGATGCTTTGAGATGCATCCGGATAGGCACCGCTCACCCAGCTAATGGGAGGGCCCACCAGCACAATCCTTTTGTACAGCAATTTGGCAATATGTGTCAAGAGCCTTAGAAATGTTAAAACTCTGACCCAATAATTCCACTTCTGAGAATCCTAAGGAAATAATCCTAAATAAGGAAAAAGCTTTATGTGCAAGGACCTTCATCTCAGCACTCCTTAAAACATTAAAATACTGGAAGTGAGCGAATGTCTAATAATAGGAGAATGGCTAAACCAATATGGTAAATCCACTTAATGAAGTTATACAGTTATGTAAAAGAACACAGTATCAACGAAGAATGTGCTTTTGGCCATGTGAAAAATGCAGGGTACCAAAAGGCTGATACTGTATAATTGTAATTGGATTTTAAAAAGAAAAAGAAGGGGCGCCTGGGTGGCTCAGTCATTAAGCGTCTGCCTTCGGCTCAGGTCATGATCCCAGGGTCCTGGGATCGAGCCCCGCATCGGGCTCCTTGCTCGGTGGGAAGCCTGCTTCTCCCTCTCCCACTCCCCCTGTTTGTGTTCCCTCTCTCGCTGTGTCTGTCTCTGTCAAAAAAATAAATAAAATCTTAAAAAAAGAAAAAGAAAAAGTCTTGCGCCCCTACGGATGCACACATGTACATATTCACAAAACTTGAAGGAAATTCACCATACTGCCAATAGTGACTATTTAGAGTGATGGGACTCTGGGAGCTTGTTTTTTTCTACTTTTCTCAGGTTCCAAATGTGCATAAATAATTTTTGGAAAAATGTATGTAACAAGGATTCTGATTTGAAGTTCCCCAACATGACTACGGCTCTGGAAGGGTCAGACAGATGGTGAGGGGGACACTGATGTTAAGCCCAGGCCCACAGCTAGGTCGGTCAGGGAAGTGCCAAGCATCTAAGGACTCCTCTACAGGAAAAGCCAAATCCCAGAAGACCAGGGACCAGTATGATTCATATCCAGGTGAGGAATGATCATCCCCCTGCCCCATCCCTTTTCCAAAAAAAAAGAGATCGATTTTGTGACTTTGGCACTGAGGATAAAGCCAAGCATATGTCTGACCACCCTATATGTATCCTAGAGCACACGATTTTCAACCTGGGTTCACTGGAGGCCAGTTAGTGGCTGGGGTCAAAGTGGGGAAACTGGCCATGGCAGGGGAGACACCCACCTCAGGGACTAGTAACTGTTTGGCCCAGGGATACCTATGTAAGAGTTCACTGAGCAAACGGTGGAAAGATAAGGTGCCTGTTCTTGCAGGGTGGGGAAGAAAGCCGGGACCATCCTGAGTCCTGACCTCCTTTCCCTGTCAGCATTCTTCATGTCAGGAACAACATATTCCCAAACTTTCCAGCTTTTCTCTGAGGTCCCTGCTGTGACACGTAGCCAACTACCAAACCGACCTAGAAAACCTGGCCTGTCTCAGAAAGGGCCTTAAAAACATATGAGGGGACTCAGATGACCCCTGGGTGACCTCACGGCACTTGCCCCTCCCAGAATCCTCAGGCAACAAGTGGCCACCCAGGTCACACCTCAGACAAAGTCTGGCCAGGCTAAAGCAGGTCATAGGTGGGGCCGGGGGGGTGGGGGGTGGGGAGGCAAGGACAGGGGCCCTGAAAAGCTAGAGTTGTGCACCAGCTTCTCCAAGACCAGTGTTGGTGCCCCTGAGGGCTTAAAGAAAGCACAATTAGGACACAAAAGGGAAGTGCATTCTGCTAAGCTGGATGGGAACCCCTGACCCCCATCTGTCTAAGAGCTGAAATAGGCTGAGGACAAAACAGACTCAGGGAGGATTCAGATAAATTAAGATTGGTTATCAAGGGACACAAGGGATGCCTGGCCCACAAGCAGGACCTTTTAAGGTCGATAGCAAGGAGGACAGCCCTCCCTCCACTCTGCAAACATACTGGCTTGGGCCGGGCCCAGAGGTGGAGTGCTGGGGCTGCGGAGCAGAGCTCCAACCCAGAGCTACTATTCTTGGGACTGAATCTGGCTGCCTGACAGCGCTGGGCTGCCAGGAAGCCTGGTGGCAGCGTGGCTGACAATGTTGGCAGGATGGTGAAAGGGAAAAGGGGACCCTTGTCGTGCAAGCGAGGGTTTGTTCTAACCTCCGCATCCCACAGCAGAGCAGCTCTGAGGACCACGGTTGGGGAACGAGTTCCGAGAGGACTCTAGTCATGTCTACAGTATTTTCCTTTTGGCAAAGAAAATGTACGTATGTTACATTGATTATACAAAGATTGGCAATAAAAAGTAAGAAAGGAAACCATGAGAGCATCTCTCAATACTGATGAGATGGACAATGAAATCAAAGGATTTCTTTACCAGGACCACCACATTTTGCATTGTCTTGAGTAGCACAAAGAGCACAGATTTAGAGCCAGAAAGACCTGGGTTTGAATCATGGCTCCAACACCTACGGCATGTGGGACCTGGGTCCAGTTTCCTCGTCCATGAGATGGGGATGGTAATAAGATCCACCTACCAGAATCACTATGAGAATAGTTCAGGCGTGTTCCTGAGAGGCTCAGCACAGTGAGGAATCGGGTCTCACCTCCATCTTCCGAAGGATGCCTCCTTCTCCTTCCCATCACTCCCATACCACTGCCATATGCGAGAATCAATCACATCAATCAAGAGCTCCCAAAGGGCTCCTGCTGACCATGAGATTAAGAATGAACCTGTGAACGAACCAGCCTTTCCCAGCCGCCGGGGGGCCTCTGCTCACACAGTACCCCTCATGAACCCTGGGTCCCTCCTTCCTTTCTGTCTGTCACAGTCTTCCTTCTACCTCTTCTGCTTTCAAACCCATCTCACTTTGGAATCCATACCCCTCCAGAGGTCTCTGACCCCTCCAGCCACAAAGGAATTCTATCTCTCCCACCACCTTCTTACATGCTGCGCTGATGACAGTCTGCGGCATGAAGGTGTCCATCCTCCTGACGAAGCAAAGATTTCAAGTCCGGTTAGTTTATGAGAAAGGAATTCTTCCTTCAAAGAACTTGGAATCCAGTGAGGAAGAAAAGAGATATGCCCACCCAGGAAACACTGAAGAAGACCGAACATTCGGTTGCAAAGTACCAGCAGAAGGGGCACAATCAGCGCTGTATCTGAGTCACAACCCTGCCTGGGCCAAGCTCCAAGACACTACCTGCAGGCTTTGGAAAGGGACTTTTAAATGCAGCATGAATGTGGGTTAACAAGCACCAACCAAGCACCCCAACGCTGAGAACACAAGACCCAAACAAAGACACAGATCTCTCTTCCCATAGCTTCCAACCTTGAACAAACACTGTCCCAGACATAGGGAGTGGACAGGATTATCCTTGCGCTGCTGGCCAGGTCTGAGCATCAAGCAGAGGGCCCTCTGGTACATTTGGCCTTGCCTCATCAGCCCCCCACCCAGGACTTCCCGCTCTGGCGTAGCCGGCGGGATGGGGCCAGAAGGCGGGTAGTTGGCCCATGTCCCTGCCTGTGTTTGGGGCCTGGTTCCTGCCTTGTCCCATCTCTCCAGCTGTGCACTGGAGAGAAGAATGTGCACTATGCCCAGAACAAACACTCACACAGGCCTCCTGGGTGGGAAGGCAGCTCGGGAAAAAGAAGCGGGAGCCTCCACCCCCATCAGACCAGGGCTCCTGGCAGCTCTGTGAGCTGTGTGTGTGTGTGTGTGTGTGTGTGTGTGTGTGTCCCCAGAGCCACTCTGAGTTCAGCATTAGGGAATTTTCAAGTCAGAGGGAGCATGGTGAGAAAGTCACAGAACCAGGGCTCACTACCTGGGCACCCTAGGAGGAATCAAGCTGAACATAGACAAGTCGGAGCTTGAGTCCCCCTGGCTAGAAGGGTAGATGACTGACACACAGATTTCTGTCTTATTCCATCTTTTCCTATCCTATCTTCAATCAGCTCCCAAGAGAAACCCTGGCAGAGTAGTCTGGTAAACACGTTTAGTTTGGGGTTTGAGCCCCTACCTCTGGCCTCCTCTGAGCCTCAGCGTGCCTACATAGCACAGACAGAACGAGACCTACCCTCCCTGCCTCTGGAGGCCTGCGGGACAACACAGAAGGAAGGCAGTGGGAAGCAAGCATGCTAGAACGGCTCGTAAGTGTTTCCTATTGGTGCTGCGGCTGTTTGGCTGGAACGGCCCCGGACAGCAGAACAGCTCGGTGAGGGCCTGCCGGCCAGCCAGCACAAGCTCCCCGCGCCTGTCTTCCTGGCCGCTGTGGTCTTGATTCCGCAGCCAGGAGACCCAGGCCCTCAGTGGCCCGCAGCAGCCCCACCCCTGCATGCCCCTCCCTCGGCCCCTTGGCGAGGCTCTGAGCGCCAGTCTGGACCTGGCAGACAGGGACAGGCAGACACGAGTCATCTCAGATCACAGGTGTCCACCTTCCAAGTCCTCCTTCCAGATGCAGAGTCCAGGTAGGCGGAGAAGCTGGAACTCCAGCTGTGCTCGCCTTCAGGACCTGAGAGAGCGGGGAGGCACGGAGGACCAGTAGGACCCAGCTGAAAACAAGGTCCTTGGCATTCCCCACCATACCAATCAGGTCTGTTTATTTTTCTGTATTTCAGAGGCTTTGACATCTTGCAGCCCAGTAATTCCTAGAGATAGCAAATGACTTGCCTCTTACCTGCTTGCAAGCCTTTTATATACAAACCAACCAATCCAGAGCCCAAAAGGCCAAGCACCTCCTTTATCAAGCTCATTACAGGCCTACACTCCAGACCACGACTCGCCTGCCCTAATCACCCCAGGGACTGGTACCAGACCCAGGACAGTTCCTACACCCCAGAGCCCACTGAAATGATTCAAACTAACCCATCGCAAGCCGGCTTACCCTGCCTCACCCATTCCTTCCCTCAGAAACACCAACAAGGGTGCCTGGGTGGCTCAGTTGGTTAAGCGACTGCCTTCAGCTCAGGTCATGATCCTGGAGTCCCGGGATCAAGTCCCACGTCAGGCTCCCTGCTCGGCAGGGAGTCTGCTTCTCCCTCTGACCTTCCCCCTCTCATGTGCGCTCTCTCTCTCTCTCTCATTCTCACTCTCTCGAATAAATAAATAAGTAAAATCTTTAAAAAAAAAAAAAAAAGAAACACCAACAAAATCTCTTGTCCATGATTCTGCCTCACTCTACCTCCTGACCCATCGCAGCGCTTCCTCACGGGGCCCCCACAGTGTGGCACCCCCTCCCAGGGAACTGTGAGGAACAACAGATCTTTTCAAGGGAAGTCATCTCCTGATCTGCTGGCCTCACCACGCCTGAGTCATAATACCTACATTTGAAAACACTCAAAACTAGAGTTCTTTTGTCAGTTACAAAGGTAATTCTCAGGTACTACTGACCAGCAAAGTGGTGTTTTCATTTGAGTTGGAGGCAGTAAAGAGGAGAGGAAAGGGATTTTTACTCATGAAATCGTGCTCTTGAGACTCAAGGTTGTTGTTTCCTTTCTGTCTCTCCCATGATCACTCGAATGGCACAAACAATGGTTTAACCAGTACCCACTGCTGTAAGGATGGGAGGGACAAGGACACTCAAGTGACATGGGGTTGAGCAAGCTGGCGTTCCCAGCACTCCACCCAGCCGGGCTCCTTATAAGGCTCTTGACAGTGTCCAGGCCCTCTCTCCCCCCGTGCCCCGAGGCGGCTCCTCTCAGGGCTGCAAGGCCATCCTCCACCGGCCTGTCACTCGCACACCTGCCCACAGGCCAGGCCACAGCTATTGCTCCTGTTTCTCAGGAAATAAAGGACCTTTTCCATCTGGGCACCAGGTCACCCCTTGGTTTTGGGTCAAAATTCCTCAATGTGAAGCCATTCACATCCAGGTTTGGGGACATCCTTGGAGTTCAGCTACCACATTTCCCTGAACTGCCGGCTCCTCTGTTCTAGGAATGTGACACCCCCTCAGCTGCCCCTCCCTGCCGGGCGTCATCATTCAGCTCGGCCCACTCGATCCCTCAAGGCCACATCCCCAGTCCCAACTCTGACCACCAGCTCCAGACACCCTCCCACTCTCCCACACAGCTCCCCATCTATAAACTCCTCTCCTAGCTCCCCTTTCATCTCCAACATTAGCCCCCAGCATTGGCCCTTAGGTTCCTCAGGTCACCAACAAGCTTGGCACCGGATAAACAAAATGTGACCTCTCCATGGAACTGAATATTATTCAGCCATACAAAGGAATGACATACTGATAAATGCTACAACACGGATGAGCCTCAGAGACACGGTGCTGAGTGAAAGAAGCCAGACACAAAGACACACGTTGCATGATTGCATTTATATGAAATACCCAGAGTAGGTAAGTCCATGGAGACAGAAAGCAGACTAGGGATTGCCAGTGACTGGGGGGAGGGGAGGATGAGGACTACCTACTCACGGCTCTGGGGTTGGGTTTGGAGGGGACAGCAACGTTTGGGACCAGACAGAGGTGGTGGCTGCACACACCGTGAACGTGCTACACGCTCCTGGATTCATGCGCTTTGAAGTGCTTAGCTTTGTGTTCTGCCAATGTCCCCTCAATTAGAAAAAAGAATCAGGGGCGCCTGGGTGGCTCAGTCGGTTAAGCATCTGTCTTGGGCTCAGACCATGATCCCAGGGTCCTGGGATCGAGCCCCGCATCCAGCTCCCTGCTCAGTGGGAAGCCTGCTTCTCCCTCTGCCCATTTGCACTCTCTCTCTCTCTCTCTCTCTCAAATAAATAAATAAAAATCTTAAAAAAAAAAAAGAGTCGGATTGGACCATCCATCAGTTCTTTACAGTGGGCACATGGGAATGTAAGAGGTGGTCTGGGACAGCACAGAGAACACCGGACCCACAGCGGCAATGTTAAACCCCAACTTTGTGTGCTGTGCTAGGGAAACATGAGGCAAGCCATGGAACATCGCCTCCGTGGGATGTTCTACAGCAGGCGTACGATCAAAATACGTGCCTTCAGTGCCGCGGGGAGAATTAAATGAGATAATGTAGGGACATTCCACGAAAGACACTCATTGGTACACTCAGCAGGAAAATGAGTATACAAAATATTAGGTTGCAAAAAACCAGCAGACACAAAACTCTAGCTATACAGGCTCCATCCACGTACGTAAATGTGTATCTCTGTTGGTATAGGAAAGACCTCGTGTGGTGTTTTTAGCTTACGGAATTTTTCTTCCTATAAAATGGTCTGTACACACAGTATATCGTAGGAGTCCAGGAGGCCAGGTTCTAGGTTCTGGCTCTGCCCCTAACCAGCCTGGGAGACCTCTGTGAAATCCCTCCCCATCTAGACCTCCATTTCCTGGTTTTGAGAATGGCTTAACCGTGACGACAGCCCAGCTGAAGCAGACCCACTCAGCCCCCAGTTCCTCCATGTGCCAGGGGCCGTGCAAGGTACCATGGAGCCCCCCATTAATGAGAGTGACTCCCCAGTCCTCAGGGAGCATGCCACAGCACTAGAAACCCAGGCAGAATGAGAAAAAAGAGGACAGATGGCCCAGCACACATGGTTCTGTGTGGAAGTGTCCTTTGAGCCAGGGCCTGAAGGCAGGACGTGGCTTTCTCAGGTGGAGAGGATGAGTTCCCGGCCACACACCTGTCCGAGCAGCAAGGATGGGCGAAGGAAGAGGCACCATACATGCTCACTTGGTTGTCTAGCGTGACGGTTCTCAGAGAGGGCTCGCCACGCTGGTGGTAGCAGCATCACGGGGGACCAGGTTAGAAATGTCAATGCTTGGGCCCCATCCCGACCTTGTGATTTAGAAACTACGGAGTGGAGCCAGCGAGCTTGAGCACCCGCTTCCATCACGGAGGCCTGGCAGGAAGAGTGTGTCACCTGCCCCAGCCCCGCCCACCTCCAGCCCCCAGCTGGCGGGGCTGAGAGAGTGTCCTGTGGCCAGAGGAGCTCATCTGGCACGCGGATATGGATGACCTTTCCCTCTCTTCACCAGCCCACTGGCCTGGGAAAGGCAAACACCTCAAGGGGGCAGAGCCTAAATCAATCTGCCCGCGGCTGCCGCTGCCCTAGCTTTTCCCACACCCATTTCCCCTGACCTGAAACCTATGCCTCCCAGGCCGTGGCCCCAGAGCCCGGAGGTCCCCGGACAGAAGGAGGCGACTGGGACCTCCCTGTGCTCTGCCCACACAGCTGGGATCCTGTCAGCCCAGCGGGAGGCCCCCATCCGCCCCCAGGGCACCCTCCAGAGCTGAGAGGATGAAGGAGGGAGAGATGAGGGCTAGAACACAGCTCATCACTCCTAAGGACGGCAGAGTGACTAGGAGTTTCCTTTCTAGAACTCTCCAGGAAACAGCTCACAAAGACTCCCTCCAGGGCAGCTCCGCCCCTGGAGCGGTTCACCTCCTTTCCTCCTCCTCCTCCTGGAGGGAGCACCCCTACCTCCCAGGTGTCAGAGGACAGAAGGGGCCAATTGCCTGTTTGGGGAGGTTCAGCCCCTATTAGTCCAAAGCCCCTGGCCACTCCCTGCAAGGGTCTGGCTTTGGAATCACACTTCCACCTCCCGCTAGCTGGGTGACCTTTGAGATTCGGGTTTTCTGGAAAAGCAGGATAACAATACCCTCCTTAGAGGGCCTGCAGTGAGGATGAAATCAGAGGACATAACACATAAAGTACACACAGGAAAGACTCAATAACGGAAGCTCTTATATTCATCACCACTATCACACCCACCCTTTATTCAAACTGCTGCAATGGCTAATCATCCCCCACTGGGTAAAGCCCAAATTCCTAGGAACTAGCTTTTCTGGCTCCCACTCATCTCCAAACCAGCAGCAACAGGAAGACATTCTTGATTTGTCAATTATGCCCTCCAGCTATCAAGCCGGACCCCCACGACCGTCCCAGACCTCCACGACTGTCCCAGTTCTGTCTGTCAGAAGCTCTCTTGTCTGCCCTGTGTACCCCTCCCCCACTCCCAGCAATCCACCTGCACCTCCAAGTCATGAGTGCCTGCTTTGCAGAGTGCCTGTCGTCCATCATGGGGTCCCCTCACAGAGGGCTGAGCAAGTCCAAGAGCAAAACAGATGTTTGGAAAATTGAATGGAATCCTTCCAGGTTCAGAAGAGAAATCAGAGCCTGAAATCAGCAGAGAGCAAATGGATGCTGGCTGACCCTCTCCCACCACTGTCCTAGTCATCATTCGTGTTTGGGGCCTGTCCTGGGCACTTGGGGGAGGTCACGTTCTGAGAGACTGTGTCCTCTGAGTTCCCAGCCTGAGACAGAACTCTCTAGAGGCAACAGATGCTGACCCAACCCCAAGGGGAGAGAGGGCAAAGGCCTGAGCTTGGCCAGGATCTCAGCTCCTGTCTGCTCTCCTCAGCCTGCCTCCCACCCTGGGGCTGAGACCCATCATCCAGACATGCCCCAAGCCCCGGCTCCCACAGAGTACCAGCCCAGCACTACAAGTTCAGCTCAAGTCCTAAAAGCGAAGCCCAGTGGGGGTTTTAAAGCTGCTCCTGAACTCACAGTCTGAAGGCCAGGGCAGCACAGGGACGCAGGGACCCAGGCTCCGGCATGCACACCTAAGAACAGCATAACCTAAGGGGACATCTGGGCTGACATGTCAATACAGGTGAGTGGGCCCATGCAGGACTTTCTGCCTGTGTTGACTGCACAACAGAGTCCCAGGTGGACAGACTGCAGCCTTCACCACCCTGCTCCATACACAGTCCAGTTCCTGTCCCCACATCCTGTGGGCCCGCTTACCAAACCCACCGAAATAGAATGTCCCACCTTCTGGACCATGCCCTCCTCCTGCAAACAGAGTTTCAGAACCCCAGGTCTCTGCCCCAGCATCCAGCAGTTCAAGACATCTGCCCTCTTCTCTAGAAGGCGTCAATGAGGTTCCCATTCATAAAATCTTCCTCCACATAGGGGAGGATCAGAAGAGACAACAAGAAGGAAAGGGGCTAACCTTCAGGGAGGCTTCTTGATTGGAAGGGAGATGTCATGGCCGGAGAGAAAGCATCTTCCCCCATGGGCCTTACTGGGCCCAGCCTGAGTGCCCTGTCTCAGTTCAGATTGCTGCCACCAGATTGCCCTTAGAGAAGGCATTCTCCCCAGTAGGAAATAGGGGGGATGGGAGAGAAAAGAATAGAGTGACAGAAAAAGAACCCGATAGGACCGTCCCCACACGTCTCCCCCCGGCTCTGAATAAATGTCAAATAATGCAACCATAATGTCTTCTGAAAGTCCAGGCACTCCTCAAACTGTGATTCCCAAAGGGGCCAGGGCTGGTTCTTCGGGTGACATGTGAAGGGTATTAGGACAGCAGTTACAGTGCTGGTGACGGAGAGTCTCAGAGAAGAGAAAGGGTTGGAAAGGTTGGTGGGCTCCATGGAGAATTCTCGTCCAGCACGGAAGGAATCTGGACCCCCACAGAAGACAAATTATCAACTGGCTCTCTGTTATGTGGAAGGCTCTGGAACCCACCTGCCCCGCATCCCTCATTTCCTATCTCTGCTCTTCAGCTTTACCACAAAAAACATCTGGAGAAACAGAAACATCTGGATCCGTCCTCAGGCTAAAAACAAAACAAACAAACAACCAGGAAGGGCAGTCACAGTTATGTGCTTGTTTGATGAGGGCCCTAACTAGCCCCGTCCGTCCGTGAACACGCCCGTCACGACAGCCCGGGGACCTTCGCTCACAGGGTTACAGACACCCGGGCTAGCCTCACAGAGCAGGAGTCACAGCCCAGTTTGGGACTTTGTTTCAGGTGAAACTGAGATTTGTCAGACGTCACTAACCCCCCAGACACACAGGCTTCAAAATATAGACTCATCCTGAGACGAAGAGCCTCTCTCCCCTGTTCAACGTTTTCTCGGTTTCATCTTGGAAATGCTGCCAGTTTGTGGGAGAGGAGCTACAGACCCTGCCAGGCTGTTTGCTTAAGTAGTGTTTTCTTAAGTAGTGACCTTTCTGAAGGCAGGCACTGAAGTTTGCCTAAAACACGTAACACTTCCCCAAACCCTAATCTCAGGCAGGCAGGAGCACTTCCCGTCCCTGAGGAGATCGCTGGGCTCTGAGCTCAGGCCCATGGGTGGGCTGGGGCCCAAGGAAGGATGTCCATTTCTGGGAGGCCTCTGATCTCAGCCTGAGGAGGGAGGGAGGGAGGGAGGGAGATGCTCCCTCTCAGACAGAATTTCTGGAGTTGAACCATAGAAAAATGCACTTGGGGAGGGCTCACCTCAGAAACCTGAGGCCTGAAGTTGGTCCAGACCCCCGCACCCCCCTCCTCCAGAAAATCCTAAACCAGTATGGCTCTCACCAGAGGACAACTGAAGACACAGCTCCAGAGACTTGGGGCAGCTTGGCCACCACAGGAAGCTGCTCTGCCTGACCGTACTGTCAGTCTAACCTAAAACCCTCCGGCTGTAACTGGAGGCATTTCTTGTTCTCCCTTTAGAAAGACAAAGAGAGAAAGCGGTTCCCTTGCCCTTTGATTTGTTCAATGAGCATTTATTAAACCTGACGGTGCTGGGTGCAAGAGACAAAAGCCCCAGCATCTGCCCTGAAGGAGAATGTACAGCAGCAAAGGCCAAGGGAGACCACGTAGGGGGCAGGGCTGTGCAGTGGACAGAGCAATGCCTGGGAGTCGCGTCCCAGCCCCACTGTGGACTGTGTGCCCCTGGGCAGCTCACTTCACCTCTGCACACTTAGCCTCATCCTCAGAGCTAGTGGAGTGACCTCAAGGGTCCCCGTCAGCTCCAATTCAAAACTCAGAGGGGAAAGGAGAGAGAGAATGAAAAGGTGGTCCAGACAGTATGTTGTGAACTAAAGGCATATAAACTACTGCGGGACCTGCCTAGGATGGGAGACTGAAGAATGACTTTGGGGGTACACTGAATCTTCAAAGGCCTGCACCACATCTCAGTCCATCCCCAGCCTTCTCCACTCCCAGGTGGACAATCCTGGCCCCCCTGCCACTCTGCACAATCTCACCCACTAGTCTGTGCCTCCCTGAGCCCCACCTCCACACTTACTGTGCACCTATGTAAAATCCTCTTATCCTCTCTGGGCCTCATTTTTCTAATCTGTAAAATGAGGATGATAATAAATACTTCATTGCCACTCCAGTGAGATAATGTATGGGAAATGCTCCTCAGAAACTGCACCAACAATGATTTTTTTTTTTTTGGCCAATGATTTGGATTTTATTTATTTATTTGAGAGCACAGGCGGTGGGGAGGGGCAGAGGGGGAGGGACAAGCAGACTGCCCGCTGAGCAGGGGAGCCCGCCGTGGGGCTCCATCCCAGGACCCCGAGATCATGACCCGGGCAGAAGTCAGACGCTTAACACACTGAGCCACCCAGGCGCCCGGCCAATGATTTGTTTTGCCAATGATTCCCTGTGTCCAGAAGTGAATGCCAGAGGGACATGGGAGCTGCAAATCAGGGGAGAGAGACAGGAGCACTTCTGAGTACCAGTTCTGAACTAGGTGCTTGACCTGACAACTCATCTTTAAAACAACCCTTTTGAGGATTTACAGATAAGGAACCTGAGGCTCTGGGAAGCTAAGTAACCTGCCCGAAGCCACAAGGCAGTCAAGGCAGGATGTGAGTGTGGGGCTGTCTGACTCCAAAGCTTCCACCACATCAGCGTCTAGGAGCCCCAGAGAGAAGAACCGAGGGGTGAGCCACAGCAGGGCCTGCAGTCCCCTACCGGTGACCAGGGAGGAGACCCAGAGGTTCTGCCCCAGTCCCCACTGGCCCTGGGGTCTGACAGGAACTGTTCATTCTAGATTCTGACATTTTCTGTAAACATGGCTTAGGTTGCCAAGAGAGAGAGAAATTCATTTGTTAGAGAGGAATGAGACAGAATCATTACACTTCCCCTGGCTCACGTGGAGCCAGGGAGACAGTGTGGAAGCAGCCTCGGACAGGCCCCTCACCGGCCTCTCCCCAAGCCCCACCACAGACTCCACACTACCACGCCAGGTGTCCTCGCACCTCCAGTCTCGTGGTCAGAGCACTTCTCACCAGAGCCCCGGGGAGGTCTTCCTGATACAAGATAAAATGACCCAGATTCTTTCCGAGCTGGGCCACTTGTCCTCCCGAGGGTGACAGTGGGCCCCTGGGAGGACTAATGAGCCTCTCTTCAGCGTCTGGGGGACCGTTTAGAAAATGATTACTTTTCCTGTGACCAGAGAGAGGGGGCAGCACGTCCCACAGAGCCTTTGGGGCCTCAGGGAGGAGCTCCAACCAGGGAGAACGCAGTTTAATTACAAAACCCAAGCCTCCAGGTATAACCGGAGACACCTTACTACACCAATTTTCTTTTTCAGTTCTCCTTTCTTTTACCCCAACAGCATACCCTTGGGAAGAAATCACAGTGAAGAAATGAGCACTGGGAGCATCACTGACTGACCTGGGATGGCACAGAGGCAGAGGTCAAATTTGGGGGCAGATTTTTCCTTTTTTCAAACTACATACTAAGTATGTAGAGGTAAAACTGACATGATGGCTGGAATTTGCTTTAATATTCTTCAGCAAGAAGAAAAAAAAGGATAAATGAAATACATGTGGTAAAAAGCATGACAGTTGCTGCATCTGAATGATGGGTATGTATGTGGGAGTTCATTATTCTGTCTACTGTGAAATCTGTCATATTAAAAAGTCTGAGACAAAGGCCCCACCCAGGGGCGGGGAGTCATAATGCAGAAACAGATGAGGTTCGCAGGGAGGGCGCAGGAAAAGGAAGCCGGAGGGACAGGAGGAAGGAGGAGATGGCGCAGGAGGGGTTAGAAGGGATGACGATGCCCCACAGAGGTTGGCGTTCTCCTCCAAGACCTGCTGTCTTGATGGGGACAGGTCACCACCACCCCAACAGGTCTCTTTCTGAGATTTCATTCTTCAGGACTCACTTCCAGACTCTTCCCCAAAAGGGGCTAAATGGCACAAATTTCCTTCTCTGGAACTTCGAGAACTAGAACATTTTGTCTAATTGAGTTGAGGAAGACACCAGGCTGCCCACAGAGGGACAGCCTCGCTGACCCCCCAAAAGCCCTCCGGGACCCTGACCTGACTGGAGGGGAGGAAGTTCGTAAAGCACAAGGCGACACTCTGACTCTGCCCCCTCATCTGAGGTAAACGATGGAACATGACAATTCGTTCACAGAAACTTGTAGCGACCTCAAGATTTTGAGCAAACTTCCTACAAGACATGCCTCCCAGGCTCACAGACAGGGCACCCCGATACTGGGGAAGATGCTAACCTACAGCTCTCATTTGCAAACCCTCTGTTATGGATTGAACGATATCCTCCAAAATTGACAGGCTGAAGCCCTAATGGGGTATTGGGGAGGTCACTGAGATTAAAAGAGGTCCTAAGAGGGGGGGGGCCCTCATCCAGTAGGGCTGGTATTATAAGTAGAGGAAGAGACACCAGAGTCTCCTCTCTCTCTCTCAACAGCTCATGCGCAGAGGAAAGGCCATGTGAGAACCCAGCCAGGCGGCCATCTGCAAGGCAGGAAGACAGTTCTCACCAGAAACTCAATCTGCTGGCACCTTGATCTTGGACTTCCAGCCTCCAGAACTGTGAGAAAATAGATGTCTGTTGTTTAAACCACCCAGTCTGTGGTATTTTGTTACGGCAGCCCAAACTGACTAATTCTTCCCCTCAGAGCGATGAGGCGCGCTGCAGTTCCATCTGACCCAGTCAGCAGACCTGTCTGCCTCAAGCACCCCTGACTGCCTAGCATCCCTGAGGGTACAGGATCCCTCCCCCTTCTTTACTCCACCTATACATGACCCAGGGCAGGAGGCAAGCAAAGCCCAAATGGGGTCTGCCTTTCCAGGGAAGGAAAGGAGTTGGCACCAGCCGGGGGCCCTCACTCTCTCCTCCTCAGCCCTCCTCCTGGGCTCAACAAGGCAGTGAGGGAAACAATCACCTAGCCGTCAAACCAACCAAAGCTAGGGAGTCCTCCTCTCTCACAGGCCCTGGACAGCCAGGCCCCCAGAGAGGACATTTCCTTAAGCCCTTGCCCTTGCCACTCCCTAAATGAATATTTGCATTTGCTAGGCATTGTCCTTTTATTCAGGCAACACATTTTTATTAAATGTCCACTTAGCTGAGTACCAGAGATGGACATGTAGCTCCTGACTTTGAAGAGGCCAGAAACCCACAAAAAAAAAGGTGACATGGGAAAGTGGATAGTATCTCAATTCAGAAGACAGGTCTAAATCCCAATCCATTGCGAAAGGTCAAAATCAGCTCTGACTAGCCCCGTGACTTTGGGTGGTCACCTCACCTCCCTGGGCCTTCATTCATTCCATTAAAAATAAGAACTGGATACGATAGCTAACGTTCTTGGGACCTCTGACATTTCAGAATTCTATGCAGTAAAGCACAGAAAATGATACAAATGAAGATTTGCAGGGTAAGATAGCTTGAGGTTCCTGAAATGTGCTGGGTGAAGAACCAGAGTGGCCCTCGGGCACAGGAAGACCCTGGACCAGCCATGGCTACCAACTCTTTTGTGGCAAGGAGACAGCCACAGGAATCAGAGTGGGCTCATTTCCCTGGGGAGCCCTGGCCGCCATGCCCATTGGCAGGTCTGAGCTACTAAAGCAGCCAGGGCCCTGGGAGTCGGGACCCACCTGGCTCGCTCATCCTGGAAAGGTAAATGGCATGTGTTCACCCAAGGATCCCACCTCACCACCTGGCCTATGCTCCCACCATCCCAGGCACCCCACAGAGGGCCCTGGCCCTGCATCTCCCTCGCCCCATCACCATTCTCCAGAGACCTGCCCTCCACCACATCAGAGGATCCAGTTCTGACCCAAGCACACCAGCCCCTTCCCTCCAAACGCCCACAAGCCAAGGAGCCACAGACCTCCCTCTTCTCTTTGAATGGCAGCACTATTCCTTTCCCCTGGCTCGTCAAACACGCCTCCTCTTCCTTACTTGCCAAACCCTGTCAGCTGTCCAAGAGAAATGTCTCTCCCTTCATCCTTTCTTCCCACTCCCACTATGCTCCCCACCCGCCTCCCAGACCCGCTTCAGCCTCTTTCCAGGGCTGCGTGCTCCCCACCCCACCAGCTCTCCCTCCCCAAGCCCCTTCTCAAGCGCAGCCTGAACCATGCACTCCTGCCCTCAAAGGATCCCCTCCTACAGCTCTATTACACAGACGCTCCGCAGCCAGCATCCGAGGCCATACTGGGTTACACTTCCTGTCTCAGCTCCCAGCCACCCCAGGGAGGACTCTGCACTTGGGTCACCAGGAAGGCTCGGTGAGCCCAGACACACCCTGCACACTCTAGCTTCCAGGCCTTTGCTTCTGCATTCCCCGCTGCAGCAATGCCGGCGTGTCAGAGCCCCCTTCGTGAAGACCCCATGTGCTCCTCCCCTCCCCCCCACATCCCCAACTGCTGCTGAGCTGCTCCTCCTCGCCTCCGGGCCCTGTCCCCGCTCCTGACTCTCGATCTGCACTTCTCCATGCTCCTTATTTTATTCCCCTCAGATTAAGAGTTATTTGTGTGCTTGTCATAGACGTCACCCACCCCTCCATCCTGCACAGATGACAAGTTCCCGGTGGGCGAGGCCGCTGCCTTCCTCATCGCTGGCTCCCCGTGCCCTGCAGACAGAGGCACTCAAGACCTATCTGTTCCCTCAAGTGACATTGGACAACCAGTTCTTTGGAGGGAGAAGGCAGGGGCGGGCTGCCACGGTGCGCCGGGGACAGCCTTGGCGCTGGTTGCTACATCGGGAGCCGGCATCGGCCACCCCGGGGACAGGTCTCCTCTGTCCAGCGCAGCCTGATGGTACGTTTCTGAGTCATGGTCACGAGGCCCACAGCAGCTTAATGAGGGACATTCTCTATACACACACTCACACGCACAGACACCCAGACACACCCCAGACAGGCAAGCCATTTCCCGCCTACAGAACAGGGTTAAGCTTCCAGGAGACCGGTGAGGAGAGGGGCAGAAATGTTCAGGCCCAAACCCCACCTTGGCTTGCCCTCTCCGGGGATTTATGATCTCCTTTCTCCATTTCCTCCTGCTTGGAGCAGGGGTGAGGTGGGGAGTGCACTCAGAAGCAGAGGAGAGAGGCAGGAAGGCAGGGTGGCAGGTGAGGGGTGGGCTATCTGTGTCTCAGGCCCTCTAAGTGCCTTCAACTCTGTTCATCTGCAGGCAAGAACCTGGACCATCTGAGAGAGATGCCAGAGGCCCGAGGCCAGCCGAAGCCTGCCAGCGGGCCCCAGACCATGGCCTGCTCCACGCCAACCTCCTTCCTCTCCCCTGAGGGTGGCAGGTGGCTGAGGGTGGCAGCAGGAGTTAGGGAGCCATACCCCCATCAGACCCTGCACTCGTTTCAGGGGCTGCTCTAACAAAGTACCACAAACTGAGGGTTCAACAACAGAAATTATTGTCTCCCAGTCTTGGAGCCCAGAAGTCCAAAATCAAGATATCAGCAAGGTTGGTTCACCTGGGCTGTGAGGGAGAATCTGTTCCAGGCCTCCCTCCTAGCTTCAGGTAGCCTCAGGTATTCCTGGGCTTGTAGATGGCCTTTTGTCGGTATCTCCAGGCCATCTTCCTTCAGTGCATGTCTATCTCTCGGTCTGAATTTCCCCTTTTTTGTAAGGACACCAGTCATGTTGGATTAGGGCTCCCGCCCCCCATGACCTCATCTAACTTGATCATCTGCAAAGACCCTATTTCCAAATAAGGTTACGGGTACTGAGTTAGAACTTCAACATCTTTCAGGAACTACAACTCAACAAAAACAGAACGCACAGGTGGGAGCTGCTGAAGGTACTTTCATTGTCCCCACCAAAAGAATAACTATGAAAGAGCTGACCCTCGTGGGCTTACCATGTGCCACATGCTATTGTAAGCATGGACAACAATACTATGAAGTTACCTTTATTATCTCAACTTCCCGATGAGAAGGGTAAGGCACGGAGAGGTGAGGAAACCTACCAAGGTCTTACAGCTGATGCATGCCAAAGCCAGAGTTCGAACCCAGGTGGTCCTTAGCTACTGCACTATCATAATCATATCAGAATGTGAGCATCTGTGCCAGTTCTGGGCAGCAGAGATCCTATGTCACTATGACACCTACTCCTAAATCCAGGGCCTGGCTATGGTCCATCCTGACCATCAGACCGAGCTATGGAGAGAGCTCCCATGGGCAACTGCCGCCCCCCAACCCCGGCACTCTGGCTCAATTTGCCACCCAAGAGTGGGATCAGGCCTGCAGTGGGCAATGCCTAGGTAGGAGATGTTCTGAGTGGGCAAGTGAAGAGCAGTGGGCAGGGGCACATAGGACAAATGGAGCTCGCTGTGTCCCTTTGTGGGACTCCCCCCTTGGCCCGAGATGGGCACAAGACTATACCCTATCAAACCTCCCTGCTGTGCTATAGTGGGAGGGACTTACCGATTTCTCCAGAGGCTTTGTATTTAATGAGGCAAGACTATGGGAGAGAGATGTGAGCATGAAAAGCCTGAAACCCAGTGCCTTCCAGCCCCACAGCCATCCCTCGTGCACTAACCACAGCACTGGCCCGGAGCCAAGTCCTCAAATCTTGGCCTTCTCCATAATTGTGTGTGCTTGTTGGTGTTGTTGCTGTTATTATTACTGTTGTAGTAATCATATTACTCGATGTTTCTTCCCTGGACACTCCGGGGACAGCACAGACATTAGCTCATAATACTGCAGTCTTGCCTGGGAGGCAGAACAGTGTGCAGGCACTAGGAATGCCAGCTTCCTTCTGGGCAGGAAGGGGCTCTCACAGGGTTCTGCTCAGCTCCTAATATGGCCACACTTTCTCCCCTTCTCTCGGCAAAGTGGCACTAAAGCTGAGGCAGGATTTAGATGCGTAGCTAAAGCAGCCAGAAGTTAAAACACACACGAGACCATGGAGGGACTCGGGTGGGCAGAGTGGTCAGAGGAGCTAGACATTTAAATGACTGCACTCTTCCTCTCGGCCTGTCTCTGGCATTTCCATGACCAGGGGGGAAGGTCAGAGTGTTTTACACAGATTAGCACACAAGGCTTGCAATAGCGCTGTGAAGTAGATAGCAACAGCCCCAAGTGATCAGATGGGGACCCTGAGGGTCAGACGTGTGGTCACTCGTCCAAGGTAACTTGTACACAGGTAGGTGGCGGAGGTGGGTTTCAAACCCAGAGATGCCTGACTGCAAAGCCCAAGGACCTGTCATTAAACCACATGGCAACTGAGTCACGACTGCAGGTCAAGGGCAGTGAACTCAGCTCATGACTGGGGGGTGCTGCAAATAATCCCCCTCCCGTAGCCCCCACCAGAATGACCAGACCATAGGACAATGGCTTCCATGCCAGGCCCACCAGCAGCAGGCTTGGACCCCTCCTCAACGAGCCCCTCCTCATGCTACTGAGAGCCCTTAGAAGCCATGGTACTCCCGAAGAGTCCAAGGGCCGTGGCCATTCCAGGAGAGGGACATGCACACAAATTAATGAGACAGTTCTTTCTCAAGTAGGGGAGAAAGATACAGACACAGATCACAGTCTGACAAGAGCCTGGCATAATCTAGATGCATAGAACAGAGAGGACCTCCCAAATGTCCCTCCTGGGGAGAAGCATCAGGGCCGAGCTTGAGGACAAGGAAGGGCCAGGACAAGTTACCGGGGCTGCTCCAGCCCTGGGCTCAGGAGTAGGTCACGTGAGGCAGCAGTTCAAGAGGGTAGTTGTCTTGCCCACCAGAGGTGCCAGCCCAGGCCGCCCTGACTGCCCACCCATCCCACATCTGTGCCCACGCCCCCTGACTCATGCCCCGAGCTTAGCACAAGCCCTTAGTGCTCACCTGGTATCACCTGGCTCACCTGTGAAATCGTGATAGTAAAACCCATCCCTACCCCACCCCTGGGGAGAAGGGAAAGTGGAGGGAAGCTCCAGATGAAGGGAATGTCATTCTTGGCTCTGACTTCCTGCAGAAAGGTGGGAAATTTCTCCTCTTGAGCATCCCTGGCTATAACCGTGGAGCCTCCAGCATTTCCCCCCCACCCATTTTCCAGGTTTTCCAGGGGCCCGGGACTGAGCACCTTTGTGTCCCACAGCCAGAAACTAGGTCCTGAAGTGGCAGAGACTTGATCCCATTCTCAGGGAGCTCCCAGTCTGAGTGGGGAGGTAACATCCCCTGCCCTCAGAGAGTTCCTAGTCTGGTGGGGACAGACTCAGCCCCTGGCCTCAGGGAGCTTCTCGTCTGATAGGAGAGACATAGTCCTTGTCTCAGGAGCTCCTAGTCTTGATGGGGGAGAGGCAGCCCCTGCCCTCAGCTCCCACTCTGATGGCAGGGGCAAGCCCCCTGCTCTGAGGGGGTTCCCTGACATTCTGAGAACGGCTGGCACTGGGTCCCGAGGCAGAAGCCCTGCAGGACAGAGCCCAGCAGCCAGCAGTCCTGCCACAGTCAGGATCCAGGGCCAGGAGTGCGGGGTCTTCTCGAGGCAGAGAACCATCCCAGGCCCCCTGCTTAATTCTCTGGAAGGATGGTTCACGCATTCCTTCGGGGATGAGGAAAGTAGCTGCCACATGCCTCTGGAAGGGAAGGGTGGGGCTGGCCAGCAGAGTGGGAGAAAATAGGGGGTACCCCAGGATTCAGGCCTGGTCACCATCACAGGCAGCTTCCACCCCAGCCCCTGATCTTGGAGATGGCAGGAGCATCAGTCCCATTTCTCACATGTACAAGCCAAGGCCCAGGAAAAGGGCCAGAGAGCCTCAGGCGGAAGCTCTCTGCTGTTCATTCTGTTCTCCCACTGGCTCCACGCTGGCCTTTGGGAGCCCCAGTGTCAGGGGCTGGGGGCGGGGGGGACGTGGCCAGGGCCCCAGCCTCAGAGCAGAGAGGCTAGCCCCGAAGCAAGGAGACTGGAAACAAATGTGGGGATTATCACACCTCACTCTAGGGTCCGCATTGTACACCCTGGTAACACACACAGTGCCCTGCCCGCAGGAAAGGCTCACAGGTCTGTGTGCTATGGGGCTTGGCATCTGTCCTGCCCCTAGCAATCTGCTCATAGAGGGATCAAATGCTGGGCAGGGCTGTGTGCACACGTCCCCGCAGTTCATGCCTGTTCCTTTGGATGCTCTTTGCTGTCAGGTGGTGGGACTGAGGACTGTTCATCTCACCGGCAGAGCCCAGGGCTGCCCCCACCAGGCTGGGAGCTCTCTGAAGGCAGAAGCCACGTTTCCCTCCTCTGGAAGACATGGGCTTGGTGGAACCAGACAGAGAAATCCTACCAAGAGGGCCCTTAGTTCTCCCAGGCCCCCTGCTTATTTCTCCGGAAGGATGGTTCAGGCAGGACTAACAATCTTCTCCCAAATGAGCCCTTCCTAGGACTGAACACCCCTGAGGGCGAGAGAACAGGAACAGAGATGTTTTGTGGGGGTGGGAGGCATTTCTGGGGAATGATGAGCTTGGGGAGGCCACCGCCTTCCATCAGCCCTTCCTCCATCCCGACTCAGTGACCATCCTTTTAATCACATCCCCCTTCTGCATACCATGTTCACCCTGGTGGGTGCAGGCTAGCTTTTCCAATGGGCTCTGGGTTGGAGGGCGTGTGTATGTGCATACACACGCATGTCCGTGTGTGTGTGTGTGTGTGCCCATCTGTCCTGGAGAGCAATAATAGTTAATAAATAAGTGAATGGCAAAAATAGCCTCAAAGGAGCTGACAGGCAGAAGGCCAGAGCAGCCGGGCATGGGGCCAGCACCCTGAAATGCCAAATGTTAATTTAGCCAAAAAGAAAAGCGGTCCATTTCGAGACCGCCTCCATTAGCCAGGGTCAGGGTCTGTTGTGGTTTCTGGCGCTGGCCTAGCCCCTCCCCGGGCATCCTGAGTGCAGCCCAGGCACAGGGGGCCCCTGGCGCACCGAGAGGGTAGCAGCGCTGGAGGGAAGGGGCCCAGGCTGGGGCACACGAGGTTATGAACAGGCAGGAAGCCGGCAGGCCGCTTCCCAGCAGCCCTCCAACAGTCCACCCAGCTGGCCAGCCCTGCGTTCAGCCCCCAAGGTCTAACCAGCTGGGGGAATGTTCTAGACATCATCGCCAATCTCTTGACCGGGGATGGGCCCTGTCCCACCTAGACACTCACTCAGGGGCAAGCGATGTGACTCAATGTCCTGGCTGTCCTTCGCCCTCAGACCAGATCCCTCTAGTGTCTCGTTTGGCCTCTCTCCGGCCTTCTCCCCAGCAGGCCTCACCAGCTCAGAGCACTCTCCACGCTGAGGCCTCTGGTGGTCCGTGGGTGGTTTTGTAGTCCTTTGCTGCCTGAGTACGTGTCTTAATGAAGTTACAGAAGGAAGCACATCTGGGAGAAGCAGATGTGTGCCCCTCTCTTCCCCAGTGCCTCCGACCCTGGAAAACCATTCTCGGTTTACTTACTGGCCTCTCTCGGACGGTCCTGATGGGGGATTGCTAGCCACACGCCTGACCTCCTCACAGCCTCCCTCAGCGACAGCCACCCCCAAATTCATGGGGGACCTGGCCCAGCCCACTCCCCAGTTCACGCTCACCCAGGAAAGTCCTGCCCCATCTCCCAGACTGGTCCCAGTCAGTTCTGGAAGCTTCCTTGCTCCTCGGGGTTGTGCACTAGGCATCTGGTGGCCAGAATAAGGATGGGGCAAGGGTGGGATAAAAACCCCTGACCCAGCACCTAGCCCTCCTTCCACTTAGCCTTCTTCTGGGAGATAATGCAATTTTCTTCTACCCTGTTTACTACCATCCGCACTCAATGAGCATTTGAGAAAAACACTAGGCTCTCCTATGTGTGGGAATTTAAAAGAACAAACTATACACAGCCAGGACAGACCACAGGTCATTTATTCAGGGCATTTTACTTGGCAGTCCCTGTGCTAAGTGCTTTGTATATATCATCCCATACAATGTTCAACACAATCCTTGGAGGTAACAGTTCGTAGTATATCGCATTTTATGTAAAACAGGCTCAGAAAGGGCAAGGAGCCTGCTAAGGAGACACGGTGGGGCAAGGCAGAGCTGGGATTTCAGCATTTCAACCATGTTGGCAGAGGGAAGACAGTCGTAAGCATGAGGAGCCTCTACCTGGGGAAGCAGCCACTCTCATGGGGGGCAGCAGGGGGAGGCAAGCAATGAACAAGGGAGTTCGATTCGCACTTTGTCAGGTGGCCTCTGAGAAAGGACAAGATGTAGAAGTCACCATGTTGGGCCTGTGGGAGTGCTAGGAGCCCTCCTGGGGGTCAGGGTGGCCAGGACACCAGGTCCCAGAGAAAGGTATCGTCCTCAGAGGCATGAGATCTCTGAGCACCTGGCTGGACTGGCTGCTACAGGGGGTCCCAGCATCCAGAGGGAGGAGGGGCTGAGAGCTTGAATGTTTGGGTGCTTAACATCTGGATAAAGGCAGAGCCCTAGGGATTTGAGGGAAGGAGGCTGACATGGGATATTTAAAGCCCAAGAAAAGGGAAGGAGGGATGCATCCCAGGTCTCCCCAGGAAGGAGGTGATACCTAGTTCCCCAGAGGCTGGAGACCCAGTGTCCTGGTTAGGGAGCGCGAGGGAGCAGCTTTGGCACCACTAGTAACCAAGGCAAGAAGAAACTAATAGGTAAATGCCCAGGTGCTCCCTGTGAACCTCCCTCTCTTGGCTGAAGGCCCGACCCTCAACTCTCCACCCCGCCCCGCCCCGCCCCGCCCCAGGGCCAAGGGCTGCAGTCTCTCCACTCACCTCCCACTCTCCCTCTCCCTGGAGGCTCCTCCCTTCAGCTCCAAACACTAAAGCCACCTTTCTAAATATACATGGGGCCACATCCACTCACGCTCCATAAGAACCTTCTAGACATGCCCCCTGCCTCCAAGCCAACCAACCTCGGCCCAGAAATCCACACTCTTCCCAAACTAGTCCCACCCACTAGCCAGCCTCCTCCTTACTGCAGCACTCCCCATATCCATCGGGAAGAAGCCAGCACGCTCCATCTCTGCTGCTGACGCCCGCCGCTGGCACCCCACTGGGCCCAGGGGGTGCGAGTGCCTGTCTGTCCGTCTGTAAGAGCCTAGACTTGGAGCCAGGCTGCAGGTTCATTGGTTCAGCTTGATCTAGCCTGCCGCGTCTCAATGTGCCCATCTGCAGAATGGGGGTGACAACATCAGTGCTTACCCCATAGTGCAGCTGTGGGGATGAAATGAGTGAACACAACTGAAGCACTTAGAACAGAGCCTGATGCACACGAGACAATAGTCACATGTCTCCTCTCAAGGGCAGGGTCTGTGGCTAATTCATCTCGGTTCCCAGTGCCTAACACATGGGCGATATTTGCTAAATGACTCAGTCCAGCAAACTGGACAGCAGGACCCAGGCAGAGAGAAATGACACTGATAAAAAATAAACCCAAGTTAGGGATGATGATGAATTTTGGTTTAGGACATGCTGAGTTCCAGGAGGCGGAAGGACACTGACAAGGAGGACCTATGGATGGGGACCCATGACAGAGGTTAAAGCAGGAGAGAAGTGTCTAGGAACCCTGCCCTGTCAGCTGTGGGACTTTCAGTCCCCGCAGGGCTATATCGTTTTCTTTTCTTTTTTTTTTTTAAAAGATTATTTATTTATTTATTTATTTGAGAGAGAGAGAATGAGAGAGAGCGAGTACATGAGAGGGGGGAGGGTCAGAGGGAGAAGCAGACCCCCCGCCAAGCAGGGAGCCCGATGTGGGACTCGATCCCGGGACTCCAGGATCATGACCTGAGCCGAAGGCAGCCGCTTAACCAACTGAGCCACCCAGGCGCCCCTATATCGTTTTCTATTCCCATAGCCCCTGAATTACTTGAGCGGCAGAGAGACCAACCTTCCTCCAAGACCACCAGAGTCTCCATTCCCCAGAGGGATGGGGCTGGCTGAGGGGGTGGGAGCAAGTGGGAGAAGTCAGGGTGTGGCTAGCCTGGTAGCTTCTCAGCTTTTGAGAAACCCAAGGTTCCTAGCCTTTGCACCCTACCCAGGGAAGAGAATGCCTCACCCCACACCCACACCTGCACCCAAACGCAACTGGTCCTCCCAAGCTCACTTGCCCTCAGCCACTGCTCTGCTCCCTCCAGGCCTGAGCTGTCCCTATTAGGCTAATTCCACCTGGGGCTGTGGACACCCAGTGGAAGTCTCAGAGCTGGTAGCTCTCCATTTACTCGTTTACTCGCCTGTAGTAAATGTGCAAGTGCCCCCACCCCATCATTCCGGGGCCAACCTGGGGGGTGGGGAGGGGCCCAAGACACCCTCTTCCTTCTGCAGCAGAACCTAAAGAGGACCCTAGGGGAAGTGGGGTGGGGCAACCCACATCTCTTTGTTCCCTTAAGAGAAACCAGGTCTATTCTTTAAATCTGGGTTTAGGGTGATTTCCCTTTTACTTCCAGAAGAAACAGAGCAAAATTAAAGAAAAACAAAAGAAAACAAAAGACTATGGGAGAATGCAGGCTGGAACCTGTCTTACAGACCTGGACACAGCCTCACCTGGATGCCACTTCTTCCTCCAAGGAGAAGCAAAGAGCAGCCCCAGGGGCTGTTCTGCCAACCCCATAAGCTCTCACCTTTCCCACTGACACCTGCCCCAGGATCAAAGCAGAAAAGGACACCACTCCAGACCCAGCAGGAGTTCCCTAGAGACCTGTTTGCCAATGAAATCTCCCCCAGAGGCCTCGGAGGGAGAGGGTTTAAACCCACCCGACTGAAGGCAGGTGGCAAATAGGCAGAGGCAACAACACCCCACACAGGGAAGATGTCGGCTGGTGACTAACTGGCTTTTCTAGGCCATTGCCACCAATGCTGGAGAAATATTCCACTTTAAAAATAAATGTAAAGCAAAATCCAAAATTAACTCTCCCCAGATAACCCCTTTCCAAAAAAGACCACGTCGTAATCCACATGTGGCCATTCATGTACAGTTTAACCCAAGGACATCGCTCGGTCCTGGATAGGGGTACTTTCTAGGCCTCCACCCCACACATCTGGTGCACTTCCGTCGCCCCAGTCCTCAGATGGACCCCAATTTCCTGCGCTTCTCTAGCTGTTCCCAGAGCAGGAGGGCTGCAGCAGGGCCCCTGTGCGTCCTGCCCTGATCTAAAGGTGCTAGAAAAGAAGTAACTTCAAGGTGTCTTCGCCACACAGGCTGGTAACACCAATATCATTCCTTGCTTCTCAAGAAATCAGGAGTCAAAGGAGAAGTAATGGTGGTTAACGGCGCCGGACGAACGTCGCTCTCTACCTGCTGTGTCACTCGGAGCAAATTCATTCATCCATCCCATGGATGGATGGATCTACTACAGACACTGTTCTCGTTCACAGTCTAGGTGGAGGGACTCACAGAGGACAGCGAACACCGCTGAGGGTGGGGAGCAAGGCCACCACGGGTGTTTGCACGATTTCCACCCACTCCGAGGTGAAATACCACGTACGAAAGACAGGAAGGAGTTAGTGCCGATCAAAAGGTCCTTGGGTGTCACTGCCAGGGGGCTGCAGCACGTTGAGCGAGATTCGCGGCCCCGCCAGGGTGGCTTGGGCGAGCACACGGTGTAGCAGTCGTTTCCAGAAATATTCCTGCAGTTATTATAGCACCGTGTGCAGCCATGTATCGAGCCACGTTCGAGGCTAATTGCTGGTGATAAGAGCAACATAAATATACTGAGCCAAGCCACAGCCTTGCCCGACAAGATTTTATACACCAACCACCAACCAAGTTTTCCTCCCATTACATGCCTGCAATAATTTTTAGTGGCCATCACTCTTTACTGAATCACCACAATAAACCCTTTCGATATAAACAACTCGCCCTTCAATATAGCCATAAATCAGACTCAGTGTCATCTACATGATCCCTCTGCTGAGGGAGGGAGGCTCAGGGCGGTAGTTCTCAGCCCTGGTGCATGTTGGGCTCACCAGAAGCATGACAACGTGCGGATGCCCAGCGCCGCCCTCCCACCCCCCTGCGTGAGCCTGGGTACCGGGGTTATATAAGACTCCTAGATGTGCCTTCACTTCCCACACATTAAGCTCCATTCGGTTTCTTGAGGTTAACCCACCCAGAGAGCTGAAGTCTTAGCCCTGGGAGTTTGAGGTGAAAAGTGGAGCTGACGCATGCTTGGTAGTACATGGCAACCAACTTGAAGGAAGTTGAGAATGTGCTGCAGGAACTGTGATTCCATGGATTGCTTTCCAAAGAATGAAGAATACTTTCTGCAATCTGTGTAGTTATCCATGCCCATATTTATTGTCCTTACAGTTAAACCTGACTCCTGGCAAGTCTCTGGGGGTCTTCCCAACACCTTACAGTGGGAAAGGCGGAGTCGGGGAGGACTCAGGGAGCAGGAAAGATGAGAAGACAGGGGATCGAGGATGGGGTGGGGTGGGGGGCAAATGGGTGCAGGGGTCCTGCTTGACATCACCAGACAGACCAGATCCAAGAGAGGGAATAAGGTAGAAGAAAAGCAGTGTTTTCTAAGGCCACGACCCCAGGCACATGGTCCCCCGCCAGTGGAGGACAAGCCTGCCCTGGTTCAGGGAGGGAGCACCATGAGGGACTCCTCTCTGCCAAGGCAGAAATCCTGTGGAACCTGAGAATGGGAACTATCTGCCTTCTTCCCACAATGCTGGGCAAGTAGGGACCACAAAGTCGATAGCATTCAGTAAATATTTGGATATTAAAACAGACAGACACCTGCCCTCAGAAAGCTGACTGTCAAGTAGAAAGAGAGATAAACCCGCCAAGACAAATTACAGACCAGTGTAAGTGCTACAGGGAAAAAGAAGAGGATGCTTCTCATTTAGATCCACAGGATCCAATGTTGCAAAGGCAGGGCCCCTGGAGAGGCACAAGGCTGCCCTGCTCACCGGGGCTCAGCTCTGGCACCACTTCCCGGCAGCCTCTGCGGCTGAGATGTAGGGCCGAGACACTGCCTGCTTGTGGTACCAACTGGGAGCCAGTGAGGGGGCAGATGGATCCCTCCCATGCAACAGGGTAAAAAGTTTATACGAACAGGGACTTGGCCAGAGGAAGACTGGGGACTTGGCATGCTAAGTAAACAAATAAATAGCTTTCCCATCCCCAAAAGAAAATGTGAAAATAAAAATCTTGAAATTCCACTGAGCAAAAAATGGCACTTGGGTAGGAATTAATGTTTTCCTTTAGTCTTCTTGAGATGAGGGACAGGGAGAAAAGCGGATGTGAAGCAGGAGGTTTGGGGTACTTTTTAAGATGTTGATAGTTGTGAGGAGCTATGCTTTGAAGGTATCGTAGGAACACTCTAGTAAGCACTAAACCGCACATCTACTAGATGCTACTCTCCAGAAAGACCCTGGGTCCGACCTCCAGGGTGTACCAAGGAGTAGCCTGATGCGTCCCCGGCACATTCTGCCTTCCCCTCCCCTGTTCCACTTATGCCACCATAAGAGTGGATATGAGGCAGCCTCCCCCAAGCTAAGCTATCCTAGTGTCACTTCTGACCCCTCCCCTGGATCTCAGTCCCTATCACACATCCCTAAAACCACTCAGGAGGGGGCGCCTGGGTGGCTCAGTCGTTAAGCGTCTGCCTTCGGCTCAGGTCATGATCCCAGGGTCCTGGGATCGAGCCCCGTACCGGGCTCCCTGCTCGGCGGGAAGCCTGCTTCTCCCTCTCCCACTCCCCCTGCTTGTGTTCCCTCTCTCGCTGTGTCTCTCTCTGTCAAATAAATAAATAAAATCTTTAAAAAAAACCACTCAGGAGCTCTTCATCAGTAAGCATCTGATCCCAGGCACCCCCTGAACACCTCAGGGCCGCCTTCCCTCGCGGCACTGCAGGCTCAGGAAATGACAACTCACTGAATGCCCATCTGAGCCAGACACCATGAAGGAAGGAAGGCTATCACAAATAAAACACCATGCATTCCAAAACCCAACCGAGACAACTGCCTGACAACAGCTGTGCCTTCTCTAGCTTCTGTATGCACCACCAAGTGGATGCAGGGCTGGGTCCAAATGTGAAAAGAGCACTGGATTTGGAGTCAGAGATCAGGATTTATGTTGCAACTCCTAAGCGAAATGACTAACTGTGTGACCTAAATGAGGTCACTTAACCTCTCTGAACCCCTACTTCCCCCTCTCCAACATAATATCAGCAACACAGGTCTGGAACTAGGAGTGAGTTACCTTGTTTTGGCCATCCAACATCAGATCCTGTCAATCAGGAACCTACCATCCCCCACGAACAGGAGGGAAACACTGAGGGAGGCAGAGCAGCTCAGCTAGGGTCACGGAACCAGGCTTTTCTCCTGGACCTCTGGCCCCAGAGCTCATGTCTGCCCCATCTGAACCCATCACCTCCTCAGAACCGTCATGACTAGCAGAGGAGATCACACATGGTAAGGTCCTTTGTTATCTATAAAATGCTAATCAAATAGGAAAGTGAGTCTTTAAAAAAAGGGGGGGGTACATCTGGACAGCTCAGTTGGTTGATCTGACTCTTGGTTTCGGTTCAGGTCATGATCTCAGGGTCAAGCCCCACATCGGTTCCACACTTAGCGTGTAATCTGCTTGAGATTCTCTCTCCCTCTGTCCCTCCCCACCTGCCCATCCATTAAATAAATAAATAAAATCTTAAAAAAAACAAAAAGTGAGTCTTTTGGCTGGTATTTGAGCCACTGTCTAGGCAACGGAAAGCCATACTTTTTTAAGAAGTAAAAATTTTAAAAATAGTTATGCAGATAGATAGATGAATATATCATATATAAATTATATGTGTATTTATAGAGAGTATTGCTTAAATTGTTTTTTATACTCCACTTCGTTCCTCTCACCCAGCAACAACCACTCTACTAGTGACAAAAGTTACCAGGTAGGAGTGAGGGGTCCAGGCAGGACTAAGTCTTGCACCTGATGCATGTTTACCCCAGTAAGTGGTCTCTCCCCCGTCCTGGGGTTCAAGTCAAACCTGGGTTAGAATCCCCGCTTCTCAACTCTCGCTTTGGATTCCCCACAAGAAAAGATTCTGAGACAAGGATTTGAGTACAAGTGGTTTACCTGGCAGGTGACCCCAAGAAACACCAAAAGGGGAATGGGGGAGTGAGACGAGGAAGGGAAGAAGGCCCAGAAAAGGGGAACGTCATCAAGCCTGTTAGCACCATGGGCAACTAGAGCCGACAATTTCCTTGGGATGGGGAGCCGATGGAGAACACATGTCTCAGAGTGAGACTCCCCTCACCCCAGGGGCAAGGGAGCTGGGGTACTCCTCCACCAGCGTACAATGGTCATTGGCTGAGAGCTGCTCTCGGGCTGGAAACCCCCAGCACTTCTGACCTGCCCCATGGGCAAGCAGAGAGGCTCAGGGCCAGAGAAAGCCCTCGGGTACGGATGGCTGGCAGGAGTAGAAAGGTCCATGCCCAGGGAATATGGGTGCGTGCTGCACCATCTACTATGTCAAAAGCTGTGTGACCTTGAGGAAGTTACTTACCTTCTCTTATTTCATTGTCCGAGCCCTGAAATGGGGATAAAAATGTCTTTCTCGTAGGGATGACATTACAATTAAATGAGGTCTTATATGGAGGGGATTAGTTCCATGTCAGGTTCATGGTAAGCATTCAGTATATACTCATGGTTTCAATAATCTTTAAGGACTTCCTCCTTTTGGAGGGTTGAGGTGGGAAGAAAACAAAGAATATTTGGGGGAGAAGGATGATCCAGAATGGCCCATCACTCACTTCCCTGTGGGCAGCCAGGCAATCAGTGCCTGAAGTGAAAGTTCTGGAAAGAAATTCAATGGACCCCAGACCCACCAAAGGTCATTATACAGAAGCCCAACTTGCTCCAACGTCTAATGATAGCAAAAAAAAAAAAAAATACAAAACACAAAACAAAAAAACCTAAAACAAACTAAAATTAGATTAAAGGAGGCATCTTCCTGGTCCCTTCCATCAAAACCCTTTATTTTATAAAGGATTTCAGACCCAGATGGGGAATGAGACTTTAAAACAGGCAGCCAGCCAGTGCAGGCTGAGAAATGTTCTTGAGGGAGGAAAGCCACCAAACAAATGGCCCCGTCTAGATTACCTTGCCTAGGCCTATCCCAGAGGCCCATGCCTGCGAAATTTCCCAGGCATGGGAAATTGCTTGCTCCCACCTCCTGAAGCAGTGTGTCCTAAAGTGAGTTCCAACAAACACTATTTTTTTAATTTTTATTATTTTAAGATTTTTCATCTATCTGAGGCACCTGGGTGGCTCAGTTGTTAAGCTTCTGCCTCCGGCTCAGGTCATGGTCCCGGGGTCCTGGGATCGAGCCCCGCATCGGGCTCCCTGCTCCGCGGGAAGCCTGCTTCTCCCTCTCCCACTCCCCCTGCTTGTGTTCCCTCTTTCACTGTCTCTCTCTCTCTCTGTCAAATAAACAAATAAAATCTTAAAAAAAAAAGATTTTTCATCTATCTATTTGACAGAATGAGACAGCGAAGGGGAGCTGCAGAGGGAGCAGGAGAAGCAGACTCCCCACTGAGCAGGGAGTCTGACCGGGGGCTCAATCCTAAGACCCTGGGATTCTGACTTGAGCTGAAGGCAGACACTTAACCAACTGAGCCATGCAGGCGCGCGCAACAAACACCATTGACCCCTGTTATGTTCCTTAAAAAACAGATTCTAGGGTCAAATATGTTTGATGAAGGCTTCATGCGATATCCCCCCTTTGAACATATTCAAAGCTTTGAAGTCCTACAGTAAATAATTCTGTTTAAGCCAGTATTTCGAAAGCTCACCTGACACAGAAGCAAATGTGTGTAGGTGAAACACCTACTAACATTCCTGCAAAGGACAGAGTCTGAGCTAATGGCAGTCCTGGGTGCTGGGACCCAGGCTTTGAAACCCCCCCCCCCATGGCCTAGCGCAGTGCCCTGTATACAGTAAGCACCTAATACCCAGGTGCTGTCTGACTGAATGGGGAGAAGGTTGGAGGAATGACTTAATAATGGCTTTCAGATCTGTGAAGTGAACGGTATTGGCAGTGCCAGGCGACAGCTCTCGGTTTCCAAGAAGGCACACGTTTAAAATTGCAGCAGGAGGGATTTTGGAAGCCCTGCTCAGAGTTTAGGATTGCAATCCACCAAAATAGGCTTCCAAGCCAAGCTGCATCGCTTCCTTCTGTGGAGGTGTTGGTCTAGCACTTGGGCGCAGCAGTCTGTGTGCAGCCGTCCACCCACCCCACCACCCATTCATTCACTCATTCAAACCCTCACTGAGCACCTACTATGTGCCGGGCACTGAGGTCCCTGAAGACCCCTTCGAAAAGCCAACTGGGACTGCAGTGAGCTGTGTGAAAAAGCCCAGGGACCCCTAAAGGGAAGGAAGGGGGACCACCCAAGTGTGAGGTCAGGCAGCCTCCAGCCCAGAAGCAATAACTCATAACCCACTCAGAGCAAGGAGGAGGTGGGAGGATCTCACGCGGACACATGAGGCTGGCCTGAAGAATAAAGCCACTACTGTCTCTCCCCGTGTTTGTTCGTCTTTCCCCCTTTTCTGGTAACTACATCCCATTGTTCCCAGAGAGCATCCCTGCCCCCACTTCTCAGCCTGTCCCTATACGCAGAGTTCCAATCTCCTCTTGCTTTCCTGAAGCCCTACCCCTCCTTCAAACCATCTCCTTGTTCCCTACCTCTTGCCCCACTCCATGTTCTCCCCATTCTGTACATCCCTTCTGGACCAGGGTGTCCTCAGTATTTTTCGTATCCACTACCAGACAAAGGAATGAATAAACTAGGACTCAAACCGAGGTCAATCTCTATGCTGAACACCCCCCTGGTACCACCACCAATGGTGAGCCACAGATCGCTTTGCCTCAAACCAGAGGCAGGGGATGAGAAAGGTTGGGAAGAGAGTATGAGTCCAGGTCTGGGACATCCCTCCCATCCTGTTTCACCACTACCCATCGCCTTCCAGGTCTGCATCCTCCCATCAGCACATACTGGCCAGCCCCACCTGAAAGTCTCATCAGGTCTGCAATGATTTTGCTTCTTTTTAAAAAATTTTTTTAATTTTTGGGGCACCGGGCTGGCTCAGTCGGTTAAGCATCTGCCTTCAGCTCAGGTCATGATCCCAGGGTTCTGGGATGGAGCCCCGCATCTGGTTCCCTTCTCAGCATCGGGCTCCCTGCTCAGCGGGGAACCTGCTTCTCCCTCTCCCACTCCGCCTGCTTGTGTTCCCTCTCTCTCTCTCTCTCTCTCTCTGTCAAATAAATAAATAAAATCTTTAAAAATTCTTTTTAATTTTTTATTTTTACGTAATCTTTACACCCAACGTGGGGCTCGAACTCAACCCTGAGGTCAAGAGTCGCATGCTCCACCGACAGAGCCAGCCGGGCACCCCTGCTTTTGCTTCTTTCAAACAGAGCCTGAGATGGGCATGACAACAGAACCCCTCAACGGGCTTTAGGAGACAGTCACACCGATGCCAGGCACTAAACCACAGGCTCCTAGGGTTGAGGGTGACCTGAGCAGTCATCTTGGTCAATGATCCCAAGCCTAAGAGTTGGTCAAGATCACCTGGGGAACTTTGAAAAGTAGATCCAAGCTGTTTAAAAAAAACAGATCCATTCCTGGACCCCAAGCCAGACCTCTGAAAGCAGAGCCATTTCCTCAGTAACAAGCGTGGCTGAGGCCAGCCAGCCTCTACTTGCAAACCTCCCCTGCCCCGCTGCCTACCCCGGGAGGCATCTGCTTTGATGGCTGCAGCCCCAAAGGCTGGAAAGGTATCTCCTACCTGGAGTTGAAATCTGTCTATTGTTCTTACCCATTTGCCCCAACCCTGCCCTTGGGGACAACTAAAAATAAATTTAGCCCCTCTTCTAGTGTCTGGCAACAGGGGTCCCGGCAATAGCGTCTTGCCCAGGTGTTCTCTTACCCGGCTACAGCCTGCTCTCCTCCCAGCTAAATTTCTCCCAGCCTTTCAAAGGTTCTCTCAGAAGTCAAAGTCTCCGGTCCCCTTCCCAAGCTGGTCACCTTCCTCTGAATTCCAGAATCAACCACAGTATTTCAAAGGGGGCCTGAATCTTGCCTTGAATTGGATATGTCCATTAACCTATCCAAACAGCCCGCTGCTCTTTTCAGACTGGCAGCCCCCAATGCAGGCTCACTCTGAGCACACAGTCCATTACCTAGAAACCCCCAGATTTTGTTTAACCTTGCAAAGAGAGATCTTCCCTGTCCTTGAGAAAAACTGGGGGGAGAGGGTGGGAAGTAGGGCTTTCTAACTATCTCCATGAAGTTTTGGGTCTGGGAGAGAACATTAATGCTGATCCCACCCTCTATTAGCTAGTTGCCCCCATCTGATAAGCACGGATGAAAGGATATGCTAAAACATAACTTATGTAACGGCACCCAAAGGATTTATGGGCATGAGTTCTTGGAGCAAACTATTTCCAATCCCAATACAGGTTGCCCTCCTGGGAAGTAAACGACCAGGAGCTGGACCCCCCACAAGATACACACAGTTAACTGAGGTGCTGGGCGGGCATTCTGGACAGGACGCCTCCCATAAAGAGGCTGGTACAGCCACAGGAGCCTCCCATCTGGCCTTGCCCAACACCCACTCCATCTCTGGCTGGGACCAAGGTAGGAGCGCCTTTCATACCTCTTAGGAGAACACGAGGCCTGGCCCAGCAAGGACCCCAGCCCTGCTTCTGCTGCAGCCGCCCCTTCTGACAGATGACCTGTGGCCAGGGCCCATCTGCATGGGAAAGCTTCTGTCCAGGACTTGTGTACTGATTGTTAGAACTTTTCTGTGAGGTTGGGCACGTTCCCGCGATGGGGCTCAAAACATCATCTGTGTCCTCTTTATAGACAAACATGAGCACCCTGTTCTGTGTTCACAGCACACAGACCTCATGCTCTTGCTCCAGATCAAAACTTAGATTGAGGGGCGCCTGGGTGGCTCAGTCGGTTAAGCAGCTGCCTTTGGCTCAGGTCATGATCCTGGGGTCCTGGGATCAAGCCCCGTTTCCGGCTCCCCGCTCAGCAGGGAGCCTGCTTCTCCCTCTCCCTCTGTCTGCCACTCTGCCTACTTGTGTTCTCTCTATCTCTCTGTCAAATAAATAAATAAAATCTTTAAACAAAACAAAACAAAACTTAGATTGAATTATTAACACTGAACATTCCCACAAATACACAAGCTGGTCATTTTGTTCCTCGGCTGGGTCTCTGCCCTGCCTGAAGTCCTCCCCATAGGAATTGAGGCACCCCTGGGATCTGGAACCCCCTACCCAGAAGCCCTGCTCGACCCCACCCCCAGAAGCTTCTGCTCCCCTCCCAACACCCCTGCCCTGTTGCCCAGAGAAGGAGGCAATGTAATTGAAAACAATTAGCAAAGAGAATTGGCAAAAACAATTAGCCAAAAAAAAAAAACGACCCAAGCAGACCCTCCTCGGCTCCCAACTCAGAGCCCACCACCACGCCCAGACCGCTGCTGCTGCTGGAGTTCACTAAGGCCTGGCGTCTCCTGTCCAGAAATGGGGGGAATAACGGGTGGCAGGCAATGCCAGCCATTGCAGGAGAAGTGCGTCCTCCCCCACAGCACCCCAGCAAGCGGGGGGGAGCGGCCTGTGGCAGCACACAAATGGCCAACACGGTGACCCACCACACAGGCCTCTGCGCTGAGCTCCAGGGCAAGGAGGCGGCCCTTCAGTGGGGCTCCCTGGGCAGCTGAGTCAGTGGGCAGCAGGAAGAGTCTTCAAAAGGGAAGGATAGGAGCCTTGTATTTCAGGGGAGCTGACCACTCAAGTCTAGCCCCCAACTTCATTAGGGAAAGTAGGGGATGTGCATCCAGGGTACTGCCCTGAGGAGCCAGAGGTGAAGGTCGGAAGGGCAGTCAAGGCCCAGAATCAGAAAGGCAAATGGCCACCCCTGGAAGCCAGCCACCAGCCAGGAATAAACAGGACAGAGCTGCAATGATCTCCTTTGGAAGTCAGCCCAAAGGCTTCCCCAGGCCCACCTCCAGTGCGGGGGTCAGCCCACACAACAGACACACACACACACACACACACAGAGACACGTGTGTGTGCACCACACGGGCAGACACAGCCGCACATACACAGCAGTCAGTTCGCGCTCTGCATCCCCACCCCCTCCATCCCAGCCTCCTAGCTACAGACACTCACACGTGCTCACAGTCACAGAACATCACCCACACAAGCGCCTGTGCCTCTCTGATCTCTGGGACAACTGGTGACAGTTACAGGTTCAAACAGGCACAAAGGGCGAAATGCAGGATATCACGGAGTTTCTCCAAAAGGGTCGTGGGGCAAGACAGGAAGGCAGTGAAGATGGGCGGGGGAGGAGGACGGGTCACCCCACACCATGAAGCATGACCCATTCTTCTCACAGCTCTCTCAAGCTCACAGGGACCCGCACGGGGTCAGAATCTTCTCAGAAACCACGTCGGGCAGGCCTATTGTGGCTGCAGAATAATAATACCCCACATCTGAACAGGACTCTCTACTTTTCTCTCCAATCCATTATCACCTGCTGGAGTAACACCGGACGGCAGAGATGCTCATCTCCTCGGGCCGGTGACCACCTGCCCCCACAGGGCCCAGAGATACTTTCTCCAAGATGATCTTTAATGGCTAAGCATATGTAATGGTTGTGTGAGCGTGCTTGTTTGTGTGTGAGTGCGTGCCCAGGCTTTATGTAGCGGAGTGGGATACCATCAAACAAAAATGAGGTCGCCATGGCAACAGGCTCGGCATCATTGCAGCCCTATTAACACAAGTGAGGAATGTGTTTGGCAGATGCTCGAGTGTTATTTATGGTATGGGTGTAGCAGAGGGACTTCTAACAGGCAAAGAAGGAGGAAAAAAACAACCCCGTGACGCTCCTGCTGTATCCCACGGAAGAGACAACGGAGAGACAAGAGCACAGGAGACGCTGAGAGGCTGCAAACAGGGAGTAGGAGATGGGGAAGCAGCACAAGCCGGCAGGCAGACGAGAGGAGAAGGAAGGTGGGCAGAGAGCAACAGGGGACTGGAAGGGGGGGTGGGAGGAGAAAGGAAGTGAGAGGGAAAGCAGAGGGGGAGGAGGATGGATACTGGGGGAAGAGCTAGAGCAAAAGATACAGGAAGGGAAGAAACACCATCCCCCAAAGAGGGCTACCTCTTGGTTATCTTTTGAGTAAAAACCCTCAGGAGGCACCGGTTGAGAAACCAAGTATTTCTCCTCCTAATTGGAGCAAAGGACAGAGCCCCAAACATAAAGAGGGGGTGGGGAAGAAGAAAATACCCAGGTCAGATAATGACTTTGAGGACATGGGCTGTGGGAGCAAGAGGGTCAGCCCTGCAGAAGGAGAAGTGAAGAACACAGTTTACCAAGGGCCTACAAGGCACATGGGATGGAGGCGGGGGAGTGGAGGGAGAATTTCCAAAGCCCCAACATTAGAAACCATGCACTGACCCGACCCGCCCCCCCACGCCGTTTCCCTGGACATGTGTCTTTATCAAAGAAAAGAACAAGGCATCTAATGCCAGCCAGCCTCAAACACCTGCTGCTCTGGGGTAATCTGAAGCAGAGGTTAATGCTAGACTGTCCCACCTATAGTTCCCTACCATCCATCAGGGTTTGGTCAAGAAACATAAATTTTCTATCAGGCATAATCAAATACAGACCCCCCAAAATACAGTTTTCTCTGAAGCCAAATAGAATGTTCGCATTCCCTTGTCCTGGACCATCGCTAACAAGCTCTGCTGTCCTCAACGGAGCAGAACGGGAGAAGTAAGTGTAAATCCACCCAAAAGCCTACAGCCAAGTCTAAAGACTGCAATGGGTAAAAGCAGCATGGGGTGGGAGGTGGTGAAGGTGGGGGAGGGAAGGGGATTTGCCAGAGAAAGAAGGCGAGTCAGTCAGACAGTCACTCTGCTGTGGCCAGGGCATTGTCATGCTAAGGTGGGGTTGGAGCACCCCAGGGCCAGAACTCCTTTCTTGGGATCTGACTCCAGTCTCTTGAAACCATACATCTAGGGGCGCCTGGGTGGCTCAGATGGTTAAGCGTCTGCCTTCGGCTCAGGTCATGATCCCAGGGTCCTGGGATCGAGTCCTGCATCGGGCTCCCTGCTCAGCGGGGAGCCTGCCTCTCTGTCTCTCTCTCTCTCTCTGTCTCTTATGAATAAATAAATTTAAAAATCTTAAAAAAAAAAAAAAAAGAAAGAAAGAAACCATACATCTAGAATGGCCTGGGCTGTTTCAGAAAAAATACCCTGAATGATCCTGGAAATCTCTGCTTCTCCATGTGGACGACAAGCCCTTCCCTCTGCAGAAAAGCTACACCCACCCAGGCAACCTGCCTTCCACCCAAGCCAGAAACAACGCCCAAAGATACGACATCCGTATGATAGCCTGGGTCCTCAGGTCAGAAAGAGTCGGAGCCTTTATAAGCACTAACAATAGCAGTCAACTTTTTCTTATACCACCACCTCTCGATAGGTTCCTCTCTCAAGTTCAAAGCTGATCTCTAAAAATTTTTGTTTTCCTTCTGATCCCAGATCAGAAAAACTTTAACTAGGCTTCAACAGCCCCACCTACTCCACTCACTGGAACACAGCCAAATTGGCAAGCAGTTATTAAATCCCTATTAAGTACCCTAAAATGTGCTAGACAAGGAAGAGAGGGTGGAGAAGAAAAAACATACACGTCAGGAATCCTGCATCCAAGGAGCTTACATTGGATGGGGAGCAAAACCAATGGGCACTGGAAAATAAGTAAGTGCTCCACTCTGTGGCTCTGACTCTCTTGTTAACCGTGCAGAAGAGGGAGAGGCCAGTGTGGCTGGAACGGAAGGAGGGGCTCCTGGTAGGAGGTGAGTCTTGGCACAGAGGGTGAAGCTTGGCACAGAGATTGGAACTGGAAGGAGCATACACAATTCTCTCATTCTCAAGAAAAGAACCCGGGGCCCAGAGAGGCTGCAGATCCTCTTCCTCCCAGTCACAGAATACTCTGTTGTGGCAGCTAGAGCCCAGCTCCCTGAAGCCCATACTGGTGCTATTCCCTGTGGCGAGAAGGGTACCACACCCAGGAAGCTGGGGGCACAGGAAAACTCCTCAAGGAAGATGCAGTACCCAAGAGGATCAAAGTCTGAGCAAAGGCAGAGGGAGGAGAAAGGCAATGCCAATGGAATATGGTTAGAGGTTCTATCAGAGGACGCAGACACCTGGAAAGAGGTGTGGGGTGCAGTGGGGTCCATAGTCGAGAAACTAGCCTGCATCAAGGGCTCACTTGACTCTCACAGCTGAGCTGCACGAAAACAAGTAGGCTCAGCAGGGGTCAATGGATGAGGCCCACGGAGCTCCAGACAAGGCCCCTGCTAAAGGAAGCAGGTGTGCATGTCGGAGGGGCTGGTCTCACCTGAGATCAGGAGAGCAAGCACACCTCTCTCCCAGAAGCCTTCAGCAGCGTCACCAGTTAACCAGGCAGAGGTTTTAATTCCTCCAGAGCCCACCGTGGTGAACGCATGGAACCAGTCTCAGCAGGAATAAAAAGCCCCCACCACCAGCACTAGCCAGGAACACCCAAGGAAAGGGGTCACGCCACCCAACACTAGCTTTCTGCTCAGGCCAGGAGGGGGACTACCACCACACACATGGCAGACGCTTCTTCCCACCTTTGCTGAAGGCAGCTTTTTGGCTTAGGGCACTTTTGTAAACAAAACAAACTTGTCAGTCCTCCCTCAAGTTCAGGGATATCTCCAGCTCCCAAAACCCCAGCCTCAGACAACTGGCAGGGTTATCATTTCTCCTCCTTGAGACTGGGCAAGGGGTGCCCAGGGGCTCCCCTCCCCAACCCTCTATCCAGGAATCCTTAACAAACGAGGAGGGAGAGGTTGCTACAGGGTCCAGCCACTTTTGTGAGGGGCCTTTTACATACAGGGGCAGGGGAGGGAAGGGGGACCTCTCCATAGAATTTTCTGCTCCAACTCTCCTTCCTCACTCATATCCCCACATTAGTGGCTACGTGTCTTCTCCGGCGCAAGGGCATCTTTTTGTAAATGAACATGCTGGGGCTCAGAGGGGGTTAAGAGGCTCTGAAGACACCACTAACTGGCCCAGCCAAGTCTTTCTGGCTCTTTCACCACTTTAGAAAGGGTGATGGGTTGCTTCTCTTTGGAGTCGGGCCGAGGCCTGCCCACCCCACAATCTACAGTCCCTACGTCCAGGTGCGCTCCTACCTGCTTGAGCAGGAACTGGTCCTGGGCGTTGGTGCGCAGGGCGATGGCCAGGTGGAGGGCCGACAGGAGCACTCCGCTGAGTACCGCGGCCCGCATGCGCACAGGCAGCAACGTGTAGATGGTGTAGATGAAGAACACGGTCCACCAGATGCCCTCGGAGGCGCTGCGCGGCTGGGGCAGCAGCAGGCCCACCACCTGGACGGCCAGCACCACGGCGATGAGCGCGTAGCAGGCCAGGCCCATGTGGTCCTGGTGGAAGGCGGCGCGGTTGCAGAGCACAGCCATGACGAGGATGACACCTATCGCAGCCGCCAGCACTGCCAGGTAGGGCAGCTGGAGCGGGGGCCGCGCCGCGTGGAAGGCCAGCATGACGAGGCACACGAGCACCAGCACGGCCATGAGCATGGTGAGGCTGCTCTGGTTCAGACGGAAGAAGTAGCGCTGGTACAGACGCTCCAGCTTGTCCGACGGGAACTTCTTGGAGCGGAATATCTGCAGCAGCGCAAGGCAGCAGGCACCCAGCGACAGCACTGCGCCGGGCCCCGCGCCTGATTCTGCCGAGCTGCCGCCATCCCCCGACCCTTCGTCGCCCTCGACGGCGCCGGCCTCCAGCTCGTCCACCGCGCGGCCCTTGCCCCGCCGCTCCTCCAGGCCCAGCTCCACCGAGCGAGGGCGCACCTCCGTCCCGCCCGCCGCGGCGGCCACCGCCGCCGAGCCGCCACCGCCGCCCGCAGGGGGCGCCCGGGTGCTGCCCCCGCCGGCCGCGCCCCGCCGCTGCCGGCGGCTGCCGCGACCACAGTCGTCGCCGCCGCGCTCCTGCCAAGCCGACTTGGAGCGGAAGCTGAAGCCGAAGCCCCCGGCCAGGGGGTCGTCGCCACTCAGCGGAGGATCGTCGTCGTCGTCGCTGCGCCAGCGGTTGGCCAGGCGCTGCTGCTGCTGCTGCTGCGGGGTCACCGCCCCCCCGGGTTTCTTGGTGCAGCCGCGGGTCGAACCCCCAGGGGCGTGAGGGTAGCCATTGGCGCGGGAATCCGCTTCCCCCCACGCCGAGCGGTGTTCCGGGCCTCCCCGGGACGCCGGCGCCGCCGCTGTCTGCGCCGCGTAGCCCGGGGGGCTCACGCTTTTGGAGCCGGACATCCCCCCCTCGGCCTCGTCGTCTTCTTCCTCCTCCCCCGGGGGCCGGGCCGGGGGCCTCCAAGGGGACGGCGGACGGCCGAGCAGGGGGACCAGGCTGGGGTCACACGTCGGGGGCGGCCCGGGACCCTGCGCAGCAGCGGGGCATCTTGGCACCCCCGTCCTGAGCGGAGAAGCAGGGCAGCAGGAGGGCAAGCGGGGAGGCAGGCAGAGCCCTGAGGTGAGAAGTGGCTGAGAATCCGCGTCTGGAGTCCCAGGTCCGAGGTGGAGTTGGCTCCGAGCTGGAGCGGCGGGGACTGCTCGAGCCGCTGCGCCGCGCGCAGAGGGACGTCCGGACTCCTGGTTCGCGTCGAGCTCGACGAGGACCGGAGTTGCGGACGAGGCGGGACGGAGAGGTGTCCTTGCGGGCGGCGCCTCCCCGGGGCTGGCAATGCAGGGGCGCTGCGCTCGCAAATTCTGCCTAAGCGGGACCCAGCGGCACACGCGGCGAGCCGGCTGCTAGGGCGGCGAGGCGGGGGTCCCGGCGTGGAGACCGAGCGGGTACCCTTTCCTCGCGGCGGACTAGGAGCGACTGGGAGGTGCGGGCGCCAGGCAGCATTATTTTCTTACGAGGGGTGGGGAGGTGGGATGGGGGGTGGAGAGGACGGGGGAGGGGGCGGCGGGCGGAGCAACAGCTCCGGGGCCCTGGGGGGTGGGTCCTGGAGCCCAGGGGGGCCGTCGCCCGCATCCCTCACCTCCCGCAGCGAGAGTGGGAGCGAGGCCCCCGCGAAAGCCGAGCCGAGCTTTCAGCGCGTCCGCGCAGGGGGCGGGGGCGAAGACCGGCTCCTGCGGCGCGGCCCTTCCCCTCTCGCCTCCCCCTTCCCCCCAAACCGACCGGGGCTGGCCCAAACCCGCTGGCCCAGGAGGGCTGCCGCGCCGACTCCGTAAGCCCCAGGCTCCTCGCCGCCGGCTGCGGGCTCACCGCGGCCGGGCGCAGAAGGACTAGGCGGAGGGCGGTATCCGGCGCAGCGCCGCCGCCGTTGTGCCCCAAAGCAGACGGGCTTCTCCCGGGGAGTGCGGCATCCAGAGATCGAGGGCCAGGGCTCAGATGCAGCCGGCCGAGAGGGGTCCGCCCAGGAGCTGCTGCGGCCCGGGGGCGCTCCGGGGAGGCCCGCGGGAGCCGGGCTCAGGGCGCGCCATGCACGCCTCGGGCCCTGCGCCGCTCCGGCCGCTCGCGCCTCTCCTCTTTTCTCAGCCGCTTTCCGCCGCCGCCGCCGCCGCCGCCGCCGGAGAGCCCTCCGCATCCCCTCCTCCCGCCGCCTCCCCGCCCCCCGCGCGGCTCCGGCCTCGGCTCAGAGCGGCGCGCGGCCGCCTCCGCCCCCGGTCGGGCCGCGGCCCCCGCCTCTGCGCCCCGCCGGCATCCTCAGGCCAGGCCCCGTGAGGCGCCCGGGGCCGCGGGGTCCCCGGTTCCCCTTCCTCACCTAAATTTCTCGCCGCGCCCCCTCCCTCCCAGGCGCCTGGAGCCTCGTCCAGCCGGCGGTCCCTTCGCTGGACCTGGGTGGCGTGCACTCCTCCCCCGCCCCCTGCTTGGGTTCTTGCGCCCCTAGTCCAAGCTCCCCTCTCTTGTATCCCCCTTTAATCCCCCTCCCCCATTCAACCCAACTTCAGCCCCTGCGCTGCGCCCCCCTTCCCTGGCCCGGCTCGATTGGCCGCTTCCTGAGCTGTCAGACTTGAGTCCCGCGCTCTTATTGGACGATTCTCTGGCCGGGCGGCTGTGCCAAAGGAGGGCGCACCGGGCTGGGGGCGCCGGGGCAGCGGCTGCCGCAGGGAGCGGGAGACCAGAGTCCCCGGAGGGGCCCGAGAGCCAGACCCGGAAGTGGACGGGGGAGATGGAGAAACTGAGGATCTCTGAGACGTAGGAAGGCAGTGACGGAAAAGATGGGAGATGCAGTGGGTGAGGCTGATGCAGCCAGGGCGGGGCGGGCAGGAACGCTTTGGTGGGTAGTTACCGAGAGGGAGCCCTGCAGACAGCACTAGGAACACCTGGCGTTTGTGAAGAGCTTTTGCCTGGTCACACTTTTTCTTCCTTCCTTCCTTCCTTCCTTCCTTCCTTCCTTCCTTCCTTCCTTCCTTCCTTCC